>NC_092266.1:11933256-12045756 GCF_036320965.1 Panulirus ornatus | reverse complement strand
TCTTTTTTTTTTGCCAAAAATTTCATTTAGAGAATGAAGTTTTGAGATAATTCATAAGTTTTGCCACATTTTAATGAAATATCTTTGGGATATATTTTGCACCATTTTGAGTCTTTTTTTTCCCCAAAGACTTGGCTCGATGTTTTTCATTCTGTTTAGTTTTAGGGAAGAGAAATTTTGAAGTGATGTATGTTTTTCATGAAATTCGAGTATAACGTATGTATATACATACATATGTATGATTAAGGAAAGTGATAACATTGTTTTCATTTCGTACGTAAATAACTGGTTGTAACTGACATATGAATCACCCACACGAGTGATTGTAATCATTGTTAATATTGATTCGTTTAGGCCCAGTGTGTATACTGATTAGGTTGTGACTAATGTGTATAGTAATTAGTGGCCAATGTCTATATTGATTACACTGTGACCAGTGTTTATATAGATTAGATTGTGACCAGTGAGTATAGTGATTAGATTGTGACCAGTGTGTATAGTGGTCAGGGAAAGAAGAAACTCCGCCATGCCACAGTTTCTGCTCGCACCAACGCTGTGGGATCCCGAGCCCCGGCCTCTGTCTCTCAGGTCACAACATAGTCGGAAGTTCGTTAAGATGATTGGCTCGCCCAGGAGCTGCATGCCAAGATAAAGCAGCCAATCAGGGCCTCGCCCCTTATCAATAACCAACTCTCTCGTAGCCAAAGCCACAGTCTCTCTCTCTCTCTCTCTCTCTCTCTCTCTCTCTCTCTCTCTCTCTCTCTCTCTCTCTCTCTCTCTCTCTCTCTCTCTCCGCCACGCTGGTCCGAAGCCCCAGTTCAGTTAATGACTTAAAGAAAAAAATGGAGAGTTACGGTGGAAATTCTACGATGCTAGGCTTTGGTATATTTGATAATGGAATGAATGGCTACGCTTCACCTCCTCCTCCTCCTCCACCACCAAGTTTGTAAGTACGACAGGAGGAAGACGTGACTAAAATCGTGATTCGGTTTTTTTTAGAGAAAGGGGAAATATGTAAATATGTACGCTTTTTTCTTCTTTTTTTTATGTCAAGCTGAGAAGCCACGGGCAACTGGACGCTCCAATCAAGGCCACCTCATTAACGCTTGAAGTTCAGGTCAAAGGCCAAGCCGTCACACACACACACACACACACACACACACACACACACACACACACACACACACACACACATACTCCCGGGGTTAATTTCAATCGCTCTCTCCGAAACGCAGCTGGTGTCCCACCGTCCATCACACGAGCGGGCCACAAGAGGCGGCGGGTTGGCCGTCGCCAGCAAATCATCGAGTAATGTCCCACTTGAATACAATCTTGCGCAGTATCTCGGGCCATATTTTGTGCACAGGATGTGAGTCTGGCATATTGTCCCGCGCCCGGACGGGACAACTCCCACCTCCACACTCTGGGAAGGGAGATTGAGGGTGTGTGTGTGTGAGAGAGAGAGAGAGAGAGAGAGAGAGAGAGAGAGAGAGAGAGAGAGAGAGAGAGAGGGTTCTGGCGGTGCATACTTGCTTGGGGGTAATAATGAAGGAGGCTTCTCGGCCATTCATAACAGCCGGACATACATCATAACACGCCGGTGGTCACGAGCATAAATTTGGACGGCAACAAAATGCTGAGGGCGAGTGTCTTGCGTCGGGGGTGGGGACCTCCAGGCTAGCTGTTGCTTACGTGTTGAACCTCGTTCGAGCGCGCGGGGGGGCGGGGTCGACCCTTGAGCTTGGCTGTGCAGCCCCTGAGCGCGACAGTTTGACCCTTGGCGCCGACGCTGCGACCCATGAGCACAGCGTTACGACACCTCGAGCACGACGTCCTTACGACCCTTGAGCACGACGGTACGACCCTCGGGGCATGATGGCTCAGACTTATGACCCTGATATTTAAGAGGTTCAGGTCAGAGGTCATGCTATCATCCCCGGGGGTCATCATCATCATCATCCCGTCGTGGTCTGCTGGTCATTCGCAGTTCGGCTGGATACTGCGAAATGTGGAAAGTCCTGGACTCCCTTTCGCGTAGGTTCAGCCAAGACTCGTACTCCACATGGAGGGAATTAGTATTCTGGAGCCGTAGTGAGGCTGGTAGATTATGTAGATTTCTAGGGTAGATTGTCTCCCGCGTTAGCCTGGGGTATGGTCGAAGTCGTATATTGGAATTGTTCATATAAAAAGATGCCAGCGTTCGTGTGTGTGTGTGTGTCTGTGTGTGTGTGTGTGTGTGTGTGTGTGTGTGTGTGTGAGAGAGAGAGAGAGAGAGAGAGAGAGAGAGAGAGAGAGAGAGAGAGAGAGTCATAGTCCATGGATCTACGTGGTGTAGTGGATGACGTTGTGGACTGTGGCGCACTCACGTGCCGCCCGGGGTTCGAATCCTTATTGCGGCAGTCTGTCCACAGTCACCCCAGCTGTTCATCATTCCTTAGGGGTTAGTCGAGAAAATGGGTACCTGGCTTAGGCTAGGATATATATATATATATATATATATATATATATATATATATATATATATATATATATATATATATATATATATAGCGTTAATAAGATGGCCTTAATCTGGATATTCAGTGGGCCGTGCCGTTTCAGCAAATATATATAAAAAAAAAAAATGACTTGAATGTTCGAAAAAATAGTGTATGTTTACAACGTACCACCGATTGAGGCCATGGACGCGTAAACACTTAAAAGGAATTGACAAGGTATAATGAATTCTTAAAACGCAGTAATTTACACGAGGGTGTGTGTGATTTACAACATGGGAGCCTAAAGGTAACACTGGGTACATAAAGACGACTGAAGGAACACGGGCATTGACAGTGTAAAACACACACACACACACAAATGCGCGCGCACAAAACACCTGGAATCAGATGTCTGACGTTCTCCCACAAGGTTTAATTCTGAAATGCTGTACGCTGGTCGTGTTTGTCCTTCCTGTTCCCCCTCTCTCAGCGTCCGAATTTACATACGTGGGTTACGGTAAATGCGACAAGTCACGAGACGTCAGAATGTTCATCTTCACTCACTACGTGGATGGAAATGACGTGTAGTACACTGCATGTGAATGAGAAGTGTCCATATAACATTTATCTGTAACTTGTTAAGGGGTTAAATGGTAACTGGTTGAGGCAGCATACCAGAGAGAGGCAAAGAGTTTGTTAAGAATTTTGGAGAGGGTTAGATGGACCGATGACAGAGGTTATGTGTTATGCACTCCCTAATTCGTTGATTCGCTGGAGTTGGTTACCCGTTGCGAGTTGTTTGTTAGGAACGAACGAGAACAGAGGAGGCAATGTAGGGCTTTTAAGAGACTGCTTTGGCCACCAGGGTCAGTTAGAGGCACGGGAACCTCAGAATTAGTTAAGTATATCCCCGTATGGCGGGTCTAGGAGGTTTCATGTCGTTTTCTAACGTTTATGACAATAAAAAACGGATTGTCTGTAAACAGTGCTGTAAAAAATGCATATATATTTTTTTTCTACCCTTGTAAGGTCAGCAGTGATTAGATTTATACATTATAGATTCGAAACGCTTGTTCTTAATGCCAGGTTCATCAGAGAGTCCATACCGTGTGATTGTAAACAAGACCAAGGCTGAAAAGTCGTGTTCTCCCGGAAACTTGGACGCTGGGAATGTTTGCTGCCATGCGGGGCCGGGAGAGGTGAACCCACCCAGCCAGCCAACGAGCGGTCAGGAACAACCAACCCCCGCCTCCCCTGAACATGTCTTAGTTACTTTACGTACGTCAGATTTCCCCAGAGTTTGCAGACAGCTTGAAATCCTCAGCGGCCCTTTATATAGACCTGCCTGCTTGGTAGAGGCTCCGAGGGCCTCTTTTTGACCGGCTTTGTACAATTTTTTTCTTCATACTGTCTGTAGAATATTACGAATTTATTCGGGTCTTTTTTTTCGTACTTTTCCGATCTCTTTTCTCTCTCTCTTGTTGATGGGTCTCCAGACCCCTCACACCTTGCTGTTGCTGCTTTCTGATTTCCTCTGGTGACAGTATGAAAGAAACGGGATATAGCACGTAACTTCTCAGTTTTGGCATATTTTTTTAACAGATCTTGTTAAGTATATTCCTTTTTTTTTTTTTTTATCGAAAGTCTAACTAATTACGTCAGTTTCAGTGGCTGTCTTTTTTTCCTTTCCTTTTTTTGTATTGTACACTCTTGTTGGTGTGTTTTCTCAACACAGCAACACCCATGTGTTGAACTGTCTCGGGATTGTCTTTAGTCCCCCCTGATGATTTTTTTTTCTTGTTTTTAGACATTTTCCTTAAAAGGTTTTGTCTCCTTTTACTGATTATGTGGTTATGTTATGTTATGTCACATTCGTTGGCCGATTGTTTTAAAATTTTAGGGAAACGCATAATGTCGTTTTCTTGCTCCATCGCCACACTCGCTCTATCATTACCATCATTCCATCACCACCCTCACTCCATCATTACCATCGCCACCTTCACTCCATCATTACCATCATTACCATCGCCACCCTCACTCCATCATTACCATCATTCCATCGCCACCCTCACTCCATCATTACCATCATTCCATCGCCACCCTCGCTCTATCATTACCATCACACCATCGCCACCCTCACTCCATCATTACCATCATTACCATCGCCACCCTCACTCCATCATTACCATCATTCCATCGCCACCCTCACTCATCATTACCATCATTCCATCGCCCCTCACTCCATCATTACATATCATCGCCACCCTCACTCCATCATTACCATCTTTCCATTCGCCACCCTCTCCATCATTACCATCGCCACCTTCACTCCATCATCACCATCATTCCATCGCCACCCTCACTCCATCATCACCATCATTCCATCGCCACCCTCACTCCATCATTACCATCATTCCATCGCCACCCTCACTCCATCATTACCATCGCCACCTTCACTCCATCATCACCATCATTCCATCGCCACCCTCACTCCATCATTACCATCACTCCATCGCCACACTCGCTCTATCATTACCATCATTCCATCACCACCCTCACTTCATCATTACCATCATTCCATCGCTACCCTCACTCCATCATCTCACTCCATCATTACCATCATTCCATCACCACCCTCACTCCATCATTACCATCATTACCATCGCCACCCTCACTCCATCATTGCCATCATTACCATCGCCACCCTCACTCCATCATTACCATCATTACCATCGCCACCTTCACTCCATCATTACCATCGCCACCCTCACTCCATCATTCCATCGCCACCCTCACTCCATCATTACCATCATTCCATCGCCACCCTCACTCCATCATTACCATCGCCACCCTCACTCCATCATTCCATCGCCACCCTCACTCCATCATTACCATCATTCCATCGCCACCTTCACTCCATCATTACCATCATTCCATCGCCACCCTCACTCCATCATTACCATCATTCCATCGCCACCTTCACTCCATCATTACCATCATTCCATCGCCACCCTCACTCCATCATTACCATCATTCCATCACCACCCTCACTCCATCATTACCATCATTCCATCGCCACCTTCACTCCATCATTACCATCATTACCATCGCCACCCTCACTCCATCATTACCATCACTCCATCGCCACATCGCTCTATACATTACCACATTCAGCACCACCCTCACTTAATCATTACCATCTTCCATCGCTACCCCTCCACTCCTTCATACCTCGCACCCTCACTCCATCACCATTATGCTTATTGTTGTTCACAGCTTCTTCGCTCAGCCGCTCGACCTTGTGGAGGTTCGCTGGGCCAGGTGGGTGGGGAGAAGGGTCGTTAATTTATGTATTTGTATTTATATATGTATTTTACCTCCATCTGTTTGGGATGTACATAACACTTCAAGAATATATGTATATATTTAGTCTTCAAGCTTCCGCGCGCCCCGGCTTCCAACTCACTCCACAACCGTATCCTTTAAGTGTGTATTGGTGAGGAGAGGCGTCTCTTTTGTTCAGAGGGAGTGCGACAGCCCTTACCCTCCTCCTCCTCCACTGACAGGTCCCTGTCTGGTCTGTAGCCAAAAGCATCTGTCTCCCCACATCTCCCTGGCATGTCCTCTCCGACCACACTATACCTGCCTCTCCTAACGAGGAGGTGGCTCCCTCTCTCTCTCTCTCTCTCTCTCTCTCTCTCTCTCTCTCTCTCTCTCTCTCTCTCTCTCTCTCTCTCTCTCTCTCTCTCTCTCTCTCACGTTCGGTATGAAACTGGCGTCGATGAGGACCTTTGCCAGTCATGGAAATCTTCATCGTCATAGAAGGAAAAAAAAAAAAAAAAAAAGGCAAGCGTATTGAGGCAGGTGTTCTGGCTTTGGGTTGGTCAAGTGGCTCTTCTAACTTAGCCTCTGATGATGGTTGGGTCAGGTTCTGCACGCAGTTGCGACCCGAGTAACTTGAGCACGACCTTTGGCTGACGTGTCGTGGTCATGGGTCGTAACGTGTCGTGCTCATGGGTCGTACCGTGTCGTACTCATGGGTTGTACCGTGTCGTGCTCATGGGTCGTAACGTGTCGTACTCATGGGTTGTACCGTGTCGTGCTTATGGGGCGTACGTGTTGTGCTCATGGGTCGTAGTGTCTCGTGCTCATGGGTCGTACCGTGTCGTACTCATGGTCGTGCCGTGCCGTGCTCATGGGTCGTAACATGTCGTGCTCATGGGTCGTAAAGTGTCGTGCTCATGGGTCGTACCGTGTCGTACTCATGGGTTGTACCGTGTCGTGCTCATGGGGCGTACCGTGTCGTGCTCATGGGTCGTAATGTCTCGTGCTCATGGGTCGTACCGTGTCGTACTCATGGGTCGTACCGTGTCGTGCTCATGGATCGTACCGTCGTGCTCATGGGTTGTACCCTCGTGCTCATGGGTTGTACCCACGTGCTCATGGGTCATGATGTCTCGTGCTCATGGGTCGTACCGTGTCGTGCTCATGGGTCGTACCGTGTCGTGCTCATGGATCGTACCGTCGTGCTCATGGGTTGTACCCTCGTGCTCATGGGTTGTACCCACGTGCTCATGGGTCATGATGTCTCGTGCTCATGGGTCGTACCGTGTCGTGCTCATGGGTCGTACCGTGTCGTGCTCATGGGTCGTACCGTCGTGCTCATGGGTTGTACCCTCGTGCTCATGGGTCGTACTGTCATGCTCATGGGTTGTACCCTCGTGATCATGGGTCGGACCATGTCGTACTCATGGGTCGTACCGTGTCGTACTCATGGGTTGTACAGTCGTACTCAAGGGGTTAAAGTTTCATACAGTGCAAGTGTGTCATACTTTTTTTTATTTTCGTTTTATGACAACATATACTTAATGTCGACGACTCGTATACTCAGGCTGAGTTTGTTCATTTGAGTTTGGACTTGCAATGCACTCTAGCATCCTCTCTTCCGCCACCCGCCCTTATGATGGGTAGGAGTTCACAATACATTAGCCACAATTGCGACAGATATGTAGAAAAAAAAAATTAAGAAAAAATCGAATCATATACCTCGCTACGTTGACTGTCCCTTTAGATAGACGTATTTGATTTATTGTATATATATTTTTTTCTTAACTTTCATAAACGTTTTCGTCGTTCCGATGTTTCCTGGCCTCAGCACCGGGTGTGTCGGACTTGGGGGGGGGGGGGAACACTGGTATACAGAGGAGCGTGGCGAGTCCCTGCTTCGCCCCCCATTGTTGATCGTTAGAGTGTTGTGAATTTGGCCCTGGTTCCCTCCCTGGCCACCTACATGGGTAGGTTGGGCGGCTGGGTGGGTGAGGTGGAGCGGGGCGGCTGGGCGGCGGGGTGGGTGAGGTGGAGCGGGGCGGCTGGGCGGCGGGGTGGGTGAGGTGGAGCGGGGCGGCTGGTCGGTTAGGGGGGTGAGGTGGGGCGGCAGGGCGGCAGCGTTCACACCCACCTGGTAATTGTTTACAGTAGTTGCAAACACGTCTCCCAGGTCTAAACATGTGCGTGCGAGGCGAGCGATCAAGGAGGGGCGGCTGGCTGGTGGCTGCCCTCCACACAGGCCTGGTGCCGGAGTCAGTGGATGTCTATTGTCAGACCAGAAGATAGAGTTAGGTATGATTCTTACGTCCGCTGGGCTGCTTAGCGTGTCTGGCACTGGTCTTGTCCATGTGTGTGTGTGTGTGTGTGTGTTTTGTGTGTGTGTGTGTGTGTGTGTGTGTGTGTGTGTCGTGAGTTAACCTGTTATCGGTGGTTACAGAATAAATGGGCGGACAGTGGACTGTAAGTGGCGTAAATGATAAAGAAATTTTTTTTTTTTTGCATTCTTCCTCTTACAGTATATATATATATATATATATATATATATATATATATATATATTTTGCTTTGTCGCTGTCTCCCGCGTTTGCGAGGTATATATATATATATATATATATTATATATATATTCTTATAGAATAACGTTTGAATAGTTACTTAGATTTTAGGGTTGGTTCGTTTTCTTTTATGAAATATCAGGGTATTCTCATGCAAACTGAAGGGGAATGCTTACCCTAGAGAGACACAAATGTGTCAAGAAAAGATGCTGAAATTGAAGAGTTGCTCTACTTTTTCTTTCTCTTTTTTCCTCTTCATTTAATCTCTGTCCAGGGACAGAAGTCATTCTTCGAGGCCAAGCCGTGAATGAAATATGAAAGAAAAGGTGGTTGAAAGATAAAACAGTTGACTGAAATGAAAACTGATATGAGTTGAGTGAAATGGAAAAACCTGGATTTTTTCAATGAAGGGTCATGTTGTAGCTGATGGCAAACTTCATGAAGAGTTCGAGAGTTCCAGAGTTTAGCGGCGGACGAAAGAAGCAAAAATCACAACGGCTCATCCTCGAGTGGCCAGCGACCAGACACACCAGTGGTCATGTGAGGCAGAGGCTTGCCGGCAGCGCCTCACCACCGTCTACAGAACAGCAGATGAGGTCATCAGGTTACTCCTTCTAGACTCATTATTCCTGTTTTTGTTTTTGTTTTTGCTTAGAGGGAAGATCTTTTTGTCTGCTTATGGTTCACTACCAAAAAAAAAGAAAGTAGCTGAAAAGAGAAATGACCGCACATCACCACGTGTGGGGAGGCTGGTGTCCGGGGGCGTGCTGGAGCGGAGACCCCTTGGGGGAACGGGGAGGATGTTGGAGGAGTGAAAGGGAGGCAACTGGTGGGGACAGTATGGGGTTAAGGGGGCATACCAGTGGTTCCGAGCCGTGACGATGGATGGTTCTCCTCCTCCTGTATGCTGGAGGAGGAGCAAGAAGCCTCGTCAGGAGCGTGGAGCCGTGAGGTGACGGCTCGCCAGCAGGGTCGTGGTAATGGCTTGCTTCAACATGGCTCCACCAGCACCACACCCTCAACCATCGTGTCTTCATCCCTCTCATTACTCCATGCGATGCTACCACCTCCTTAACATAGCAACGCTCCTATGGAATCTAGCACTCCAACCTTGTCGCTAACATAGCGAACTCTCAGCACTGTTTTCCTGCAATTGGGTTACTTCCGTATCAGTTCATCAGTAGTATTATCTCGCGTAATTATGACCTTTCTGTCTGCCAGACCCGCTCGCCCGGTCCACTTCTTTTTTTTTGGCCTTGAAGCGACGCCATAGCTTACTGTGGTACGTGGCTGCGTGCTACGATGGAGTGGTTGACAGTACTGACGGATCCTTACCCGTCTGTTTTGCTTGAGAGGGAGTGTGGTAAAGTGTAGTGACAGACAGACGGACAGATAGACGCGTAGATAAGCAAAGTAGTCAACACTGTAATCTCGGCTACTGTATAAATTTGTTACTGTATAAATTTGTTTTAAGCTTCGGACTTAGTTTATACAGAAAAATAGATGTAAATGCATGTATTATTTAGCTGCAGTTCGGGCCAGACTCTTTCAGCTCATCTTTATTTATTTATTTATTTTTTTTTTTACCCACGGAAAATCTGGAGTATTTGTTTTACTCTTGAAAAGAAGAAAAAAAATTATCTTATATTGGTGGGAAAAACAGCATGTCTAAATTTCCATATATGTTGAGCTACATATTTTCCGGTGGTTTCTGAGTATATATATATATATATATATATATATATATATATATATATATATATATATATATATATATGTTGAGCTACATATTTTCCGGTGGTTTCTGAGTATATATATATATATATATATATATATATATATATATATATATATATATATATATATATATAAATTCGATGGGTGATACTGGATTCCTCTTGCTTCGTATTACACTGCAAGTGGAAAGTCACCTTTCGCTGGGCTGTACAGTCTCGCTAGACAACTTGCCACTCCAAAGGAGTCTACATTTTCCGGCTACTGGAGGTAGCGCAGCCTTGGTCTACAGGGGTCTTTGAGAATGTGAGGATTCAAGGTTAGTCATGGGTTAACAGAATACGTAATGGTTTGATGGGAGTCGTTGTTCGTATCTAACACCCCCACCGTACACGCCGGTGCTGCCCTCTGGACGGACTTCCAGCATAACTCTCGAGACGTGTGTTCACACATGATGTATGAAGATGGAGTCGAGTTCCCCTCCTCCTCCTCTGGCCGTACCTCCAGTAAACCTTTCCTTAAGCTATTATGACGGAGTAATGACAGCTTTAACGGATGGCAAGAATATGAGGACATATTTCTTAAAAAGTGAGTGAGGTCATTTTCACTCGTGTTGTGTTCCTTGACATTTTATTGCCCCGTGAGTCTCGTTTCAAAATGATACGGCGTTAAATCATCCTTATCGTTTACCTGCCAACACTTAAGTGCAACTCTTTTGGTAAAGGAATAAGAGAAACGAACTTTTAGCGTGGAGGTTTTTGACAAAGAAAATAGAAATATCAGAGAAAATGGACTGAAACTAATAAAGAAAATGGAATGTGGTAGTATTTTACAATGCAGTAATTTAACAAATAAAAAATCCATAGCTGAACACCCATTAGTTATGACACACCTTCCACTTGTAACTTGTACTTGACACCTTTTCTAACTTGTACTTGACACCACTCGTAACTTGTACTCGACACCACTTGTAACTTGTACTCGACACCACTTGTAACTTGTACTCGACACCACTCGTGACTTGTACTTGACACCACTTGTAACTTGTACTTGACACCACTCGTAACTTGTACTTGACACCAGTATGGCTTGTGCAAGTAGCATCTAACACTACCATGTTAACCTGTTTGAAATGTCCTTGTGCTATCTTGGTGTGGCTTGCTAACCCTCGGCTTGTGTTTGCTTGATGTTGCAGGGGAGGCGGCGGGCGCGGCCAGGTTCCTGAGTCACGTCCCTCACGACTACCTCCCCGACGACGTCCTCGACTCCGCCGACGACGCCGACTACGACGCCGACGTCAAGCTCCCCGGCCGACACTACCCGAAGCTGCCGTACGACCTGGACGACTCCTCCGGGCTGGTGTTCGGGGACCCCAACTACCTCCACCCGTACCATAACCCCCACGACCCCAGCTACGGCCCCCAGTCCGGCACGACCTCCTACGACTATGACGACTTCGATAAGGAATCCTCCTACGAAGATTACTACAGGGAGGTGGGTGACGGTGAGGAGGGTCGTCACCTGGTCTCCCCACAGAGCGACACGGCAGGAGGCCCGGCAGGTCCGCCGCCAGGTCCCCTGCCAGGCAACCCGCCAGGTCCCCCGCCAGTACCCGACACGAGCCCCAGGTTCGACAGGTCTCAGCCACGGAGCATCACGGTGCAGGCGGGCAAGACGGCCGTCTTGGTGTGTCGCGTCCTCAATATTGGCGACAAGTCGGTAAGTGTCATTCGTTTGTACTGTCAGTGTGTGGCGCTGTCGCGTTCGCTGAGTGTCATGCGCATTCATTCGTCCCAGGAACTGTTGTCATTCATCACTTGCAGTCTTCATGGGTTCATGGGTCGTCTGAGTTGCCCATGTGTCCTCAAACTCACCTCCCATGTGTCCTCTAACTTACACATGTGTCCTCCAACGTACGCAGGTGTCCTCTGATTTACGCAGGTGTCCTCTAAATTACCCATGTGTCCTCTAACTTTCCCATGTGTCCTTTGACTTACCCATGTGTCCTCCAACTTACCCATGAGTACCCTACCTTCTCATGTGTCCTCTAACTTACCCATGTGTCCTCTAACTTACCCATGTGTCCTCTAACTTACCCATGTGTCCTCTAACTTACCCATGTGTCCTCTAACTCACTCATGTGTCCTCTAACTCACTCATGTGTCCTCTAACTTATCCATGTGTTTTCTAACCCATGTGTCCTCTAACTTACCCATATATCCTTTAACTTACCCATGTGTCCTTTAACTTACCCATGTGTCTTTTGACTTACTCATGTGTCCTCTAACTTACCCATGTGTCATCTGACTTACCCATGTGTCCTCTTACTTACCCATATATCCTCTAACTTATCCATGGTCTATGGTGATCCTCCAGGCTGTTGAGGTCGGCGGTGGTGTCTGCCCGCGCCTGGTGTGGCCGACCAACGTGGTGTGTGGCACAATATGGTGTGTGTTGTGTCGCAACAGATGGTTAACTTGTTTTGCATAAAGTTAAAATCCAAATTGTGAGAGACAATTATCTGTAGAGATTTTCATTACTTTAAAAGTGTTCGCTGATCATGGGAGAGTTCGAACTCTGAAGATTAACATTCGAAGCAGTGTTCAGTAATGCGAGGATTGCTCCGTGCCTCCTAGTAGTAAACATAAGTAATGTGGCGTTCAGTAACTCGGGAAGAAAAGATTCGAACCTCCCGTGGTTGTATTCGCATAGCAGTGTTCAGTGATCCTAGGAAGGTTCCGAATCCCAGAGCAGTATCGAAGGGGATGTTCATTGACTCATAAAAGGGGGGCTTCGAAACAACCCCCCTTCCCCTCCCTCCCTCACCAGTAGTAATGTTCGTATTTACAGTAACTTTATTGTATTAAAGCCTTATAGTTTAGCTTCTCGAGCAGACTGCTTTCGCAATAACAATACGTACGAATAAATTCGACATTCACTGCTTGCTTTCGCACTGCTTCGAACAAATTGGTTCTGAACGGTTGCATTCCAGCTGTGAGCTGGTTAACTGTTCATGCAGGCGAGTCTGAATATAGGTTTTTTCCCTGTACCAAGAGCTCTCAAGATGCCTCGCCAGCTTTTAATTAACTTCCTCGAGTGTATATGGGCTGAGACTTGAAAGGTATGTGAACCTTTGTATAGCTAATGAGGCTGTGTTGAGTCCTACTTGTCTCAGATGTGGCCGGAACGCGTTCTCAGATATGGCCGGAGACGCGTTCACAGATGTGGCCAGAGAACACGTTCTCAGGTGTGGCCGGAGACGCGTTTTCAGATGTGGCCGGAGACGCGTTTTCAGATGTGGCCGGAGACGCGTTCTCAGATATGGCCGGAGACGCGTTCTCAGATGTGGCCGGAGGTCGGTTTCTCAGATATGGCCGGAGGTGTTTTCTCAGATGTGGCCAGAGAGGCGTCCCCACATACCGCTGGACCTGCGTTCTCAGATGTAGCCAAGTGCTCTTCCTTAGAGACGTGTTCAGATCGGAGTGCTGAAGGCGATTCTCAACATGACGAGTTCAGTCACAGTCGTTGCTCCTTGTCATCCCTTCTGGTTGTTACTTCCAGAGAAAGGAGGGCCCTAAAAGGGGCACTCGCGAGATAGCGCTTGTCCCTCGCAAGTATGTCACCGTCCTGGGATGACACACCAGCTCTCCTTAGCTATACACCATACCTTTAGTAGGTCCAGTCACTCCACCACCACCACACTCTCCACACACAAGACAACTCGCACAACACTAATTGGCTTCGACCAGCCAAAACCCCCGCACACAGCTAGTGGCTATAGATATCAACAAAGCATTCAACGCTGTTTCCCAAAACGCCCCCTACACAAAAGATAACACCACCACCCACCACAGTAACGACATGAAAAAATGAGCCAACTTTATAGCTGGCCTCCAGACCATTGCCGCTCACAAAGGCTTCACCCCCAAATCCTCAAGCTCTCCAGTGGAGTTCCCCATGTTGTAGTTCTGTCTCCAGCCCTCTTTAATCTCTCTTATACATGGCCATAGTGTGAAACCCTCTCATTTACAGACTACCACACAATCACACCACGGGACTCGAACATAACAAGCATAATACAACACTACATCATGGCTTAAGCACCTCATAAATCCACCGTGATCCTCCTTAATCCACCTGACACAGGTGAATCCAACGTGCTGCTTCCCTAGGCCTTAAGTGGATGACTTCTCCCACTAGACACCACTCCACCAGAGACGTACATAACATCTGAAAGTTCACTCCCCAGACATGGAAGTGCGCATTTTCATGTGCAAGCTGGACACCATCCAACTCTACAGCGTTACAAACACCGATTCATCATATCGCAAGACCCTCCCTCTAACATGCCCAAGATTTTACGATAATGTGCACGTAAAAGTGATTTCACTCATAGACATCTTGATCCGGGGAACTGATAATAGGAAGACGGTTAACCTAAACACACCGTTAATTAATCATTCATCGATAAATTATACATCAAAGCGCGGATAACATCGAGTTGATAACTTGACGTTGGCGGGTCTTGGAGGAGGAGGAGGGCCTTGGTTACCCCGAGATAATACAGGAGCGATCATTAATATACTTTTATTAACCGTTGGGCCGTAAACCTGCTGGGTTCATGCTGCCCGTGAATCATAAATCTTATTCAATAAAAAAAAAAAAGTGCTAATTAGAGCGTACTCAAGGCCTCCCCGGAACATAAAGCAAGCGAGGGAGGTGTGCCGCAAATTATCGGGAATAGCTGCTTGTGCAAGCTCTTGGGGAAACCAGAAAAATGGGTAATGAAAACGAAGGAGCGGCGATGG
The DNA here is from genome assembly GCF_036320965.1 of Panulirus ornatus. Classification (NCBI taxonomy): domain Eukaryota; kingdom Metazoa; phylum Arthropoda; class Malacostraca; order Decapoda; family Palinuridae; genus Panulirus; species Panulirus ornatus. Next base: position 12,030,856 of record NC_092266.1, on the reverse strand, counting down.
TCTTAACAGACTGCAAATGTTATGATAGAAGATGGGAAGACGTACGAGAGGTATTATAGAAGATGGGAAAACGAACGAGAAATATATATATATATATATATATATATATATATATATATATATATATATATAGCAGAATGTTCGGGAAGGAAGTATTTTATCGCTCCACCACAATGATGATTGACTAAGTAATGCTATTATTCTGATAGAAATGATAACACTAAAGGTAAAATGACTTGTGGGAGCACAGTCAGTTGTGTGTTAGGAATACTACTCACGGGAGAATGATCTGGGAAAACGCTCTTAATGCCGTGGTAGAAATAACATCCACAAACGGTAAGATTATTTGAAAATGTTAAAATAGAAAACGGTGAAAATTAATCTATTGGGAGGGAGGCCTGAAGAAAAACTTGTTACAGATGTTTGCCGGTGACATGTTGTTAGAAGGGCGACTGGTATGGCATAGACGCTGACATGGGAGTTGGAAGGGAGGGATTCGAGACCCCGTAGTTAGGAAGGCCCAAAGGTATGGGGGTAAGTGTGGTAGAACAGTTAGGTTGGTATATGGGTAAGTGAATCAAATGGTAAGTGGAAAGGGTAGACGGATAGATAAGGATGTAGACGGGTAGACGAGTAAGTAGGGAGTTGAGTAGGTAGATGAAATGACAGATAAGTAGATAAGGGATGGGGTCGAAAAATCTCTCGGTAGACTGGTAGGTAGACAGACGTATTGGAGGTGATTTGTAAGTATACCTTAGGGATATGTAAGTAGGGACTGGGGAGAGAGGGACGCATTTGAGCAGATCAGATAACGTCATTAGGTTTAATGGTAGGTAGGTAGTTGGTGGGGGAGTAGGTCAGTAAGTAGGCAAGTTGGTGGAATGTTTTGTTTGTAGGAGTTAAGTAAGCAAGTGGAATGCGTAAGTAGGCAATGGGCAGAAGTGATGGTGAGTAAGTAGGAACGCCTCACTCTCGACGCACTCCAGAAACGTTCACCCTCGACGCACTCCAGACACACTCATCCTCGACGCACTCCAGTCACACTCACCCTCGACGCACTCCAGACACGCTCACCCTCGACGCTCTCCAGACACGCTCACCCTCGACGCACTCCAGACACGTCCTCGGCGCACTCCAGACACGCTCACCCTCGACGCTCTCCAGACACACTCATCCTCCACGCACTCCAGACACGCTCATCCTCGACGCACTCCAGACACACTCATCCTCGACGCACTCCAGACACACTCACCCTCGACGCTCTCCAGACACACTCATCCTCGACGCTCTTCAGACACACTCATCCTCGACGCACTCCAGACACGCTCATCCTCGACGCACTCCAGACACACTCATCCTCGACGCACTCCAGACACACTCACCCTCGACGCTCTCCAGACACACTCATCCTCGACGCTCTTCAGACACACTCATCTTCGACGCACTCCAGTCACACTCACCCTCGACGCACTCCAGACACACTCACCCTCGACGCTTTCCAGACACACTCACCTTCGACGCTCTCCAGACACACTCACCCTCGACGCACTCCAGACACACTCACCTTCGACGCTTTCCAGACACACTCACCTTCGACGCTTTCCAGACACACTCACCCTCGACGCTTTCCAGACACACTCACCTTCGACGCTTTCCAGACACACTCACCCTCGACGCACCCCAGCTTGGGATGGAGGATATAAAAAACGTTCCTCACAAGGTGTGTTCCAACCAATACTGCAATGGCGATAGTTGGGGGAAAGTTTGTGTGTGAACCTTGCGTCTCTCTCCTGTTATATGAGAGACACACACACATTTCCCTCTGCTCCCGTGCGTCGCACTTGTCGTCTGCTTATTCACAGCGACGAGAGAATTTTGCGCTTCGCCCTCACGTCGTCCCTGTCGTCTTGTGTGTCGTGTTGTCGCCGCCGCGGTGCTCGACTAGACGGGTATTTTCATGGGTGTTGTAAGCGGTCATCCAGGGAGGGAGAGAAGTCTATCTCTCTCTCTCTCTCTCTCTCTCTCTCTCTCTCTCTCTCTCTCTCGGCTTTCCTCCACTGGCCATGCCCCCTGAGTCTAGGGGGGGGGACAAAAACAAACACACACACACACATGTGGCACCACTTTCTCTGACGGAGGTATGATGAAGGCGTGTCCTACATCGGCGTTGTCAGTTTATCTATTTCCTGGTATGCCTTATAGGTACGTGTGGATTGTGTGTGTGTGTGTGTGGGGGGGGGGGTGTCGGTATGATGGCATACGTGTCGGCCAGCGGGTCAGGAGGTGCGCAAGGCTAAGGGCGAGGAGAGGTCAGCAGCTGAGGTGAGAGGGAACAGCACTGGGGAACCTGTGAAGGAGGAGGACCAGGTTCAGCTGTGAAGGTTGTGTGTGTGTGTGTGTGTGTGTGTGTGTGTGTGTGTGTGTGTGTTGTAAGGCGTGGGATGGCGCGGTGAATGTTGGTGCAGCTGGGGGAGGTATTCTGAAGCGAACGGAGATGGAGAGATAGGAAGGAAAGGGACGAGAGAATGATTATGTACAAAACACAAAAGAATAGCGAGGAATACCTAATAAAATCAGTTGTGGAGGTGGGTTTCAAATGCTATAAGATTAACTGTAAACATCCTAGAGATTACGAAAATTACAGCTGGAAGTCGTGTATCATATGACCAAACCATTTAGGCTTTTAGTGATCGAAAGGGACGCAACATTTGGCAGAGGTGTGAAATCCCATTATGGTAGGTGACCCACCTCCCCCCACCTCAGACGCAGCCCACTCTCACATAACCCAGCAGGGAGGGAGGAGAAGCCTGCAGGTCCTGCGAGGCCCCGTGAGCGAGTGTGAGGGAGATTTGCTGGGGAGAGATGTCAAGGAAACATTACACAAAGTGAGATATGATAATACCCCTGGAATGGACCAAGTACCTGGGGAGGAGGTGATGGAATAAGACGTGAACGATCTCGAGGAAAATGTGTGGAGGCCACGGGAAGTGGAGCCGCGTGGATGGGAGACACGGAGACACCTCCTTCCTGTGTAGAGAGAGGGAGAGCGCATGGCTGGAACACTGGGAGCCCCTCCCTGCGTCGAGGGAGACATGTATAGAGAAGGAACGGGGGACTGTTAGTAAGGGAGCAGCTGTAAGGAGACCATAGAGAGTAAAGTCTTGATGGCCTCTGGATAAATGGGTTGAAGACCATAGAGAGATAGAGAGAGAGAGAGAGAGAGAGAGAGAGAGAGAGAGAGAGAGAGAGAGAGAGAGAGAGAGAGAGAATGGGGTGAAGGAGGAGGAACTTTATGGCTGGTTTTGTAAGAGGAAGCCAGATCTTCGCCTTGAGAACCATATTAGATTTTTTTCTCTCTTTTGACGAGGTTGAGGTTAGAGAAAACATGGAGATAATGGGTGGGTGTACAGGAGGTGCTGTGGAATATATCCTGCGCTTCGCTGCCGGACGAAGAAGCAGCGGGGAAAGATTTTTTACGACGAGATCAGTGCATATGTTCGAGGCAGTGGCGCCTCCAATGGTTGTTTACAAGGAGAGGTAGGTCGGCCGGGGCGGGAGCTCGTGTCGCTGGTGTGGGCTGATGGGTTCATCCCCGGTGCGGTACGGAGGATTGTGTGGATTTTATTTCTGCTTTTTTTTTCTTCGTGACAAGGAAGAATAAAGGGATAGGATTGGAACACCTGTGGTAGAAGGAGAGCTGAAGGTGTTGTGCGGGGACGTGTTTGGCGAGCACTGCCGAAGAGATCACGAAGGGTGCGACCCTCGAGCACGACGGTAAGACCCGTGGGGGAACGAGGGCCCACCAAGGCGTTAGGTCAAAGGCCAAGGCCTTAATATGTAAGAGTCACAGACCGACATATGCTCAAGGGGTTGTATGGGCATCCCCAAAGGCGTTACATGGGCTCGGAGGGCTGCGTGGGAAGAGCGAAGGTAAAGATACAAAGAAGTCGGTTGTTTGTGTAGACTGTGTAGAGGAAATGAAGCCGAATGACGAGTTGTGTGTGTGTGTGAGAGAGAGAGAGAGATAGATAGAGAGAGAGAGAGAGAGAGAGAGAGAGAGAGAGAGAGAGAGAGAGAGAGAGAGAGAGAGAGAGAGAGAGACCCGGAATTATGATTATCAATCTCTCCAGACAGCGGGAGTATCGTATCGTGAAAGTGTTGTTGCGTGTCATGACTCCCTGATGGTGGGCCCTGATACTGTTCTGTGATGGTGGGCCGTGTCAGTCGTCAGGACTGAGGCGGAGGGCAGCAGCAGCATCGGCGGCGGGGTAAATATGTGTTTCAGACGCGACATAAAAGATGCATGTTCGCCTCTGTAAACCTCCGGACGGACGCTGAGGGGGGAATGACCTTTGACTACGTGTGGTCCATACCTGTCACATGACTGGGTCGTGAAGGCTTCAGTTCAGTTCTCTTTGATGATAACAATAGAAGAATCCATACACCACTGTAACAACCCAGGACCCACTGACTAAACGCCCTCGATCCTACTCGGGAAAGCATCCAATGTGCCATCAGATCTTGTCAGATAGAATCATGCTTAGAAAACACCTAACCTTTTTTTATATACATATTAGAGCTTAAGTTCTGATCTAGACGAGGCCAGCGCACATACAGGCTTAGAACCTGGAATGCTCCGCCCACGCCATCCCCCCTCTGTAAGTGTATATGAATGTACTGAAGCTCTTTCACACTCGTGCCTGCGTGCCCGTGTGATCGACGGATCTCGCAAGGTTATCTGTATTTCCCAGAGCACAAATCCCACGTCCAATTTACTGACGATTGCCGGACTTCTCGCCCGTAAAAATCTCCCGTGACTCTGGCTCATAATTACGTTCTCGTTTGAGATGAGAATTTAATAACTGTGGTCGTCTTTTTAATGGGAGTGGTTTATATATATATATATATATATATATATATATATATATATATATATATATATATATATATTCAGGGTTTGTAATGGAAACTATATTAATTCCACGTTATGATTACACGTCTGCTCCTGAGGCCCATCTGTATGATGGGGGAAAACTCAAAAGTTGTATATTGAATTCCATGCATTCCTAATGTGTATCGTTATTATGCTACATACATGAGAGAGCTGGAATAAGTAGTTTTAACTGGATCAAACAAAATTCAGTGATGCAGGTTGTGAAATGGTTGTACGTTCAGAGCGGCTTGTTGTGAAGGTGAACACAGGCGATTTTCGGGAAAAAAAATATTGGAGTGTAGAGTATAATTTCTGCAGAGTTTTGTTTACTGTTGTTTTTATGGTAGCCGAAATGGTAAGAGTAATATATATATATATATATATATATATATATATATATATATATATATATATATATATATATATATATACGACACGCTGGGAATACGTGGGAAGTATTCTTAATCCCTTAAAACGGGAGGGAGCGTGGGGCTTGAAATCCTCCCCTCTCGTTTTTTTTTTTTTTTTTTTTTTTAATTTTCCAAAAGAAGGAACAGAGGGGGCCAGGTGAGGATATTCCAAAAAAGGCCCAGTCCTCTGTTCTTGACGCTACCTCGCTAACGCGGGAAATGGCGAATAGTTTGAAAAAAAAAAAAAAAATATATATATATATATATATATATATATATATATATATATATATATATATATTAGTTCATGCCAGTTACCCATTTACCGATGAATACTTGGATTGGCTGTGAGCTGAGTGGCCCCGTCCAGGACTCAAACCTCGGTAGGCCCGCACATGATTCACAGCCAGCGACGGTGACCACCGAACCACGGAAGCTACACGAAACGATACGGCATCAGCTGGTGCAGATCTACACTCTCAGCAGTGTTACCATACAGATCTGGTCAACGTTATTGCCAGTTATGGTATCATTGGCGCTGCTGAACACGGGGGACATGATAGATGCTCATCCTCGTGTGTTTCCGATGTCTTGATAAGCCGACATATCTTTCTCATCTTCACCGAGTCTCGATCCAGGACATTTCGATCTGAGCATCGCTCACAGTCTTCCGTAAACTGAGGTGTGGCTCTGTATATATACATAGTGATTCATTCCTACGTAACCACACGACCATATGTGCGGGTCTCTTCTGGTAACGACACAGCGCTGTCCTTTCCCTTGGATTTCATTTGGTATCTTCTGCTGGGTCGTCACACGTGTTGCTCTCACTTTGATCACCTGTTGATGGAGACGTAAGACCCACAGGAATCAAGCTAGGGTTGCAACAAGGGCTCGGTGAAGTACTCTTTCTTCCTGCTTAGTGAACAGTTGCGTTACCTCCTGTATGTCAGAGAGTCGAGTACCTCCAACACACACACACACACACAGAGCACGAGAGCATCACTGCAGACCAGGTGTAGCAGCCAACTGTTCCTCCGTATCACATCGTCATCTCGTCCCATTCCATCCTACCACACCTTCATCGCGTCCCCTTCCGCCCTACCACTGCACCATCTCGTCCCGTTCCGTCGTACCATGCCTTCATCTCGTCCCGTTCCGCCCTACCACGCCTTCATCACGTCCCGTTCCGTCGTACCACGCCTTCATCACGTCCCGTTCCGTCGTACCACGCCTTCATCACGTCCCGTTCCGTCGTACCACGCCTTCATCACGTCCCGTTCCGTCGTACCATGCCGTCATCACGTCCCGTTCCGTCGTACCATGCCGTCATCACGCTGCCCCACCCGGTGCGTTGCCACGTCCGTGGAACAATTAGTGTGTCATTACAAAACACTGTCGCACACGCCACGCTCTGCTTCACGCTACTTGCACCACCATTTACTCTCACACGAACGCTCCCTCTGTTATAAAAACGGAGCAACGCTCGGCATTTTTTTTCCCCTCGCTCGCCATAAACAGGTAAAAACTCTCCCAGTCCTTTGCAGTTTAATGCTTTACACAACACCTCTACATCCATGAATATTTCACGTGTTTCGTGATATTTCTGTGGACTCTCTCTCTCTCTCTCTCCCCCCACGCGCACACACAGCCTGTGTGGACGCTCGATGTCTGTGTTGTACTTGTCTGTAATCTTTTTGATTCGCTGATCTGTGATTGATTGATCACAGTACCTGCGGGTCATTAATCAGCTCATCAGGGAGGAGAATTATCCCTGGTAAGCAACGGTGTTACTGCCTCTGCCTCTCCGTACACGAGACCAGTCCCCATCTTGGCCCAGGCCTGTGGCCCACTCAGGCACTTTCCTTCCATTGTTATTTTACTGTGTTCACACACACCCTCCTTCTCCCCCGTCACGATCAGCTTTCACTGTGTGGCAAATACCAATCCAGCTACGCTTCCATCTCCACCAGGTTGCATTTACTTGTTACTTCCTTCCTTTCTTCCTTCCTTCCTTCTTTCCTTACATCTTTCACACGTAATCATCTCCACACTTATCGGTCAGTCAGTCACCTCGTCTGCCTCCTAAACCCCCGCTGTACCGGTGCCTCGCGCCCTCACCCAATATTCCTGAGTGCGTCGTCTCGACTTCGTCCACGGCCTCGCCGGCGTGTTACTCTGCCACCTTGGCTTCCACCACCACCACCACACTCTCCAACCTTCTCCCTCGTCCTGAGTCGCCTCACGATGACCTACCTCACCGTCTCTCACAGGTTGTGAGCCAGATGTTGTCACCACATACGAGTTGGGGGAACTGAAGAAATATATATATATATATATATATATATATATATATATATATATATATATATATATATATATATATATATATATATATATATATATATTCATATGAGTCCACGGGGAAAATGAAACACGATAAGTTCCCAAGTGCACTTTCGTGTGATAATCACATCATCAGGGGAGATACAAGAAAGAAATATAACAGTCAGTTGATGTACAACGAAGAGACGTAGCTAGGACGCCAATTGTTTACCTTTGTCAGCGTCCGTCTATGCCAGTCATCGTCCGTCTGTATCATCATCTGTCTGGTCTCCCCATCATCGTTCGCCCGTCTGTCTCCACCTGTCCGTCCGTCATCGTCCGTCTCCATCCGTCTCCGTCCGTCATCGTCCACTCTCGTCCTTCTGTCCGTCACAACAAAACTCGTGTGCACAACCCGGCTTGATTTTCTCGTACTGTAATAGTCCACTACGTTGTATTCCAGTGCGTTACATAGTGTTACACCGTCACATACTTTTATACCCGTTCTTGTCACACCGTCACATCGCTCTGTAGTCTGTTACTATGTTAGTGTTACATATTGTTGTAACGTTGGTGATAACAGTGTGTTACGGGCTCCTGCATTGTGCCATACTTTAGTATGTTATGTTACATGGTGTTATACATTTCTGTGCTCTGTTATGTCGAGTAACACATGGTTTTTTTGCGTGCTGTGTTACACCCTGTTGTATTGGCCTGTACTGTGTCACACTGTATCTTGTTCCACTCAGTTCCACTCTGTTGCATACTTTTAGCGTCATACATTGCTGCAATGTATATATATATATCATATAGTGCTGTACAATATGATGCATGACAAGCCATGCATCACATTGTGTGACTGTGTGTTGCTCCTAGTGCCTAGGTTTGTGAGTTCGGTACCATAATGTTGAGTGTGTTACACTCGTGTGTGTGTGTGTGTGTGTGTGTGTGTGTGTGTGTGTATGTGTGTATGTGAGTATGTGTGTGCTTGTTTGTGTGTGTGTGTGTGTGTGTGTGTGTGTGTGTGTGTGCTTGTTTGTGTGTGTGTGTGTGTGTGTGCTTGTTTGTTTGTTTGTTTGTGTGTGTGTGTGTGTGTGTGTGTGTGTGTGTGTGTGTGTGTGTGTGTGTGTGTATAAACACCTGTGTGTGTACTGGATGAGGAGGGAGTGTTACAGTCGTGTGTGTGTGTGTGTGTGTGTGTGTGTGTGTGTGTGTGTGTGTGTGTGTGTGTATATATATAAACACCTGTGTGTGTACTGGATGAGGAGGGAGTGTTACAGTCGTGTGTGTGTGTGTGTGTGTGTGTATAAACACCTGTGTGTGTACTGGATGAGGAGGGAGTGTTACAGTAGTGTGTGTGTGTGTGTGTGTGTGTGTGTGTGTGTGTGTGTGTGTGTGTGTGTGATGGCTCTCCCAGGCCTGCAGGGAGTGCAGATGGCCTGGAATGTGAAGACTCTGATTCTCGCTTTTGCTGCGTGCCCGACCAGGCCGCCGGAGGGAGCAGAGTTCAGCATATCTCGCACATAACGCGGCTCATTTACGCTCTTTTTTTTCTTTTACAGGAAAGCATCGGAAGTTCGTGTAGTAGACTGTTCCACACGGCGGGTCGGGTTCGTTTACAGAGTTTTACACGGGAGTTAGAATTCGTTTACGTTACTTCACACGGCAGTTGGAACTGATTCACAGTGCTTCACACGGCAGTTGGAACTGATTCACAGTGCTTCACACGGCAGTTGGAACTGATGCACAGTGCTTCACACGGCAGTTAGGACTCAGTTACAGTGATTCATTTGGCATTGCGAACTTACTTACAGTGCTTCACACAGCAGTTGGAACTCATTTACAACGCATCACTTGGCGATTGGAACTCATTTACAGTCTTCCGCCTTGAACTACCAGAACTCATGACTCCTATGAAAGCATCTGGAAAGAGCGCAGCATCCGCTCTAGAGCGCAAACATGATATATATTGAGCGCGTGATCAAGTATATTCCTTTGAGTCCACGGGGAAACGAAACACAATAAGTTCCCAAGTGCACTTTCGTGTAATAATCACATCATCAGGCACTCGGGCACTCACTTGTTTACCATATGGCGTCCTAGCTACGTCTCTTCGTTGTATAGCAACTGTCTTTTATATTTCTTTCTTGTATCTCCCCTGATGATGTGATTATTACACGAAAGTGCACTTGGGAACTTATTGTGTTTCATTTCCCCGTGGACTCAGAGGAATACACACACACACACACACACACACACACACACACACGTGTATGTGTGTGGGTGTAATTTAGAAATCATGGGTGTCGGTCCATACACCAGAACCATCCCCTCTAGCATGACATGCCTGGCAGACTTGATCAGCCACATCACTAACACGAATAAAAGTTGTACCTACGGTGAGGCAAGACTTGTGTAAGGCTCGGGAGACCCCGAAGCTGTCCAGCACCTCCCTGCTCCTCATGTATATAAAACATACTGCGGACCCCTCTCTCTCTCTCTCTCTCTCTCTCTCTCTCTCTCTCTCTCTCTCTCTCTCTCTCTCTCTCTCTCTCTCTCTCTCTCTCTCTCTCTCTCTCTCTCTCTCTCTCTCTCTCTCTCTCTCTCTCTCTCTCTCTCTCTCTCTCTCTCTCTCTCTGGATCAAATTGATATTGAGAGAGACAAGATACACTGGAGAAATATATCTAGAAAGTAACCGTAGGCCCTGTGGACCACACAGCCTCAAACAGCCTGGCTGATCAAAGGAGGGAGGAGGGAGGGGTGATATTCGTTCCGTAGGCAGACGAGCTATACGAGATTGAGTTCAGTGTACGTCAGTTGAGGTAGGCGTGACACACACCGTGAATTCGTCTGTCTGTACAGAGGTCGGAAAAAGGTGTTTTTTTTTTCTTTGATGGCGTACACATCGGGGAATTGCTGTTGGCTCGAGAGTTTACGATATGTAAATCAGTCCCAGCCAGTGGAGGAGGAGGAGGAGATATCCCTGTCATGTACTTTTAGTGTTAGATGCTGGTATTCCAACTGACCTCTGACGAATACCAGAACACTCGGTACTCTCTCTCTCTCTCTCTCTCTCTCTCTCTCTCTCTCTCTCTCTCTCTCTCTCTCTCTCTCTCTCTCTCACACACACGTTCGCAGCTCCTCGCCCCCTCCACTCTGCGGTGTTTAATGCATCGCGTGTCCCCATTTCCACACTAAATCAGTCGTCTCTCCTCACACTATCTTTACTCCCAGAGCCTCTCTGTCTCTCTCGTCTTTGCCCCCCCCCCTTCCTCCTATTCTCTCTCTCTCTCTCTCTCTCTCTCTCTCTCTCTCTCTGACTTTATCGTCGTCGAGCCGTCGCTCAGCCACCAAACTGGGTGTGAGGATTCATTAAAGGGAAAACTTTGAACATTAAGCGTCTGGTGTGATACCGTAACTCACCAGCAAGGCCAGGCACCCGTCACACCGACCCCTCTGTCACTACTCCCTGGCATGAGCGCTACAGAGATCAAACTGACCCCCTCTGTAACTCACCGGCATGAGTCCCTCAGAGATCATAGTGAGCCTGTGTAACTTATTAGCCTTGTGTCCTCACCAGTGGGCCACATCACCTCACCAGGTGGCCATCCCACCCCACCCGGTGTCCACACTACCTCACACTATCATTATTACCATTAGACATCACAACGCGTTGAGATCACAGATTGCATGACAGCAAGATTTGAGGATGACTGACCCTACCCTGGAAGTTGTCAGGTATGGGGCCCCAGTCATGCACAGAATGCACACGAGGTCGACATTGTGAACACCCAGCAATTCATTTTTGACTCGGTAAATATATCTCAGAACTGCATATTTGTGCAGCGGGGGGCCAGTTAATTATGTGTCCTCCCATTCCACGAAAATGAAATGTGTGTGTCCTTACAATCTGACGAAATGGTATAACAGTGGCGAGTACTCATGCAAATTAAAGAAATAATGAAATTGTGGATGAACTGTCTTCTGAAAATGAAAATGTTGATATATATATATATATATATATATATATATATATATATATATATATATATATATATATATATATATATATATATATATATATTGACATGTTTACCAAATGGCGTCCTAGCTTCGTCTCTTCGATGTATATCAACTGACTGTTATATTCCTCTCTTGTGTCTCCCGTGATGATGTGATTATTACACGAAAGTGCACTTGGGAACTTTTCGTGTTTCATTTTCCCCGTGGACTCATAGGAATATATATATATATATATATATATATATATATATATATATATATATATATATATATATATATATATATATATATATATATTTTTTTTTTTTTTTTTCTTTTTTCATACTATTTGCCATTTCCCGCGTTAGCGAGGTAGCGTTAAGAACAGAGAACTGGGCCTTAGAGGGAATATCCTCACCTGACCCCCTTCTCTGTTCCTTCTTTTGGAAAATTAAAAAAAACAAGAAAGGGGAGGATTTCCAGCCACCCGCTCCCTCCCCTTTTAGTCGCCTTCTACGACACGCAGGGAATACGTGGGAAGTATTCTTTCTCCCCTATCCCCAGGGATATATATATATATATATATATATATATATATATATATATATATATATATATATATATGGTAAGTACATGTAAGATATGTGAGAGGAAGATGAAAACGTTTAAAACGTTGCTGCTTGAAGGAGTGATGCTCACTGCATGTCGACATGGCGCGGACCAACCTCCACATGGCATGAACCACCGTCCATATGGCACCGATCACTTTCCAGATGGCACGGACCATCGTCCATATGGCATGTACTATCGTCCACATGGCACGGACCATCTCTCATGGCACGAACCACCCTCCACATGGCATGGACCACCGTCCACATGGCACGGACCATCCTCCAGATGTCTTCTTTTCCCCCCCAGCTGTTGGTTCTGAGATTCGCCTCAACGTGGTTTTGACAAACAGTTGTGTTTTGGAACAGCTGTTTTCGGCCTGGCTCTTCGCCATGACCTCGTTAGCCGCTGGAATGGGCGTGTCTCGGTGCTCACCCTCGAGTGACTTATCATTATTTTTCGCCACCATCATCGGCTGGTTTGTGGTGCCAGACGTCATGCGTATCTCGCGAGCAGCAACGCAAAAGGAAAATAGAAAATACAAAGGTGTTCAGGGTCTTTGAGTAAACCTCTGCCGTGGAGGACAGACGGTTATGACACACAAGTGATTACAAGATGGTTCACTTATCTCTTACAGTTATCTCTAACAGAACAGAGATTTAAATGACAGAACTTAATGTATTGTATTAATTACGATGTGTTGTGTACCATTGCTAGCAGCTTGTTTTTGGATCTCTCCCTAAAGGGTTCAGCTCCATATTTTTCACAATCTCAGACGTAGTGTATCTAGGCTACGTCCATGTCCCTGGCCACAAAAAGCTCATGTGATTCATAACGTCTCCAGCGTCGACCGTACCGGCAGCTCGTTTGCAGGTCGTCGGTCGACAGCGTCTTGTGGTGGTCCTGTGAGCCAATGTTTATCCCGACCCAAGAAGAGCTTAATCAGGTTCCTCTCGCCATCCTGCATCATCTGTCTCCTCACCATCTGCTGCTGTGACCTCTGGCCTCACCGTCTGCTGCTGCCACACCCTCTGCTGTGACCTCTGGCCTCACCATCTGCTGCTGCCACCTCTGGCCACACCCTCTGCTGTGACCTCTGGCCTCACCATCTGCTGCTGCCACCTCTGGCCACACCCTCTGCTGTGACCTCTGGCCTCACCATCTGCTGCCATCTCTAATTTTACCATCTTCTGCCGCCTCTAACATCACCATCTCCGGTCACGTCTGGCCTCACCATCTGCTGCCACCCCTGGCCTCCCCCTCTCCTCACACCTCACCGTCTACTGCCGCCTCTGGCCTCAGCTGGCATGAATGGCTAATGCCGTAGGGTTGTAGACCTCCGCCCGTCCCCTCCCTTCCCCACCACCGTTCTCATGGGTCCCTCTCCTCTCTCACCGTTGGCATTTTGATGAGTCTGCGCCACGCGCCTTGACACCTATATGGAACTACCCCGGATGATTCTCTCTCTCTCTCTCTCTCTCTCTCTCTCTCTCTCTCTCTCTCTCTCTCTCTCTCTCTCTCTCTCTCTCTCCGCGATTCATCTCTCGTTATTCTGGTAACCATCTACGTTGTCCTCCCTCGAACCTCTTCTGTTCGTTCTTGGTGTTACTGGAAGTGCGGTGACCAAGCCTGAGAGGCATATTTCAGGTCTGCCAAACGTAGTATATGAACTATTGGCTGAATATATATCCTTATGGATTTCCTTGAACGCGATTGTGATATTTGCCAACACGTAATTTGTCTTCTTTACAGTCCTCGTGACGTACGGCTTTGGTGAATGTTTTGGTGAAATATCGACTCCTAAGCCCCCTTTCCTACACACATTCCTGCAGCTTATATCGTGATGGTTGAATATCGAAGTCTTCTTTCATTGTGTTCCATTCTCATTAATCTGCATTTACTTGGGACGAAATGGATCAGCCGTGTATCAGACTAACTTTGGAGTTTGTCTAGGTCCCCTTGTAAGTTGATGCTCTCGCTCTTTCTTCTTCCCCCCCCCCCTCTCTCTCTCTCTCTCTCTCTCTCTCATATCCCGTGACCTTGCCATCGTCCGCGACATACTCGGGTACGAGCCCAAGTCCTTATGGCAAATGTTTCCACGTGGATCAAGAGCACGGTGGCCCCAGGGATAAACCCTGCAGTACGCCACGGTTGACCCCAAGTCCTTTCCACGATGGCCTCCCAGACGTGCGTCCTTTTGTTCCCTTCCCACTGTGGTATTTGTACCAGTCATCAAGTAGTCAACATCTCCCGTGGTTCCTGCCAGAGGGTACTGCAGCTTCTTTTCGGCAGTCGACATACCATAGTCCATCCAGACCATTTTGCCAATGAACTCTGAAGAAAAGTTTGTTTCGCGAGACGTCCTCTCCCTGAAAACTTATCCTCGCTCGCTTAAGTAGTTTTTCCTTCTCATGAAGTCAGCCATGTGTGTTCTGATCATCTGTTGTAAATGTCAGAGACGCGCGCGCGTGTGTGTGAGTGAGTGAGTGAGTGAGTGAGTGAGTGAGTGTGTGTGTGTGTGTGTGTGTGTGTGTGTGTGTGTGTGTGTGTGTGTGTGTGTGTGTGTGTGTGTCACACCCATTGGTCATGAAGCCCCTATACTAACATGTGCGTTCCGGGCAGGTGTCATGGATGCGTCATGAGGACCTGCACATCCTGACGGTGGACAAGTACAAGTACAGCACGGACGGCCGGGTGAGCATCGTGTACAACGAGGCGGAGCAGGAGTGGCTGCTCAAGATCAAGGGCGTGAGGCAGACGGACGCCGGCAGGTATGAGTGCCAGGTCTCCACCAAACCCGTCCTCAGCTTCATCGTCAACCTGGACGTGGTGGGTAAGTGCTCATATCCAACGGCTCCTCCTGATTCTCTCGTTCTTCACTCCTCCTCCTCCTCCTGTCTTCCGTTGACCCTCCTTCTGGCTGACCGAGGGTCAGTGAGGAACATTAGCAGATCCAAGCTTAGGATAAGAAGCAGTGTAATGCTGTGTGTGGGTTCCTTTTATTTCACACAGACACACACACACACACACACACACACACACACACACACACACACACACACACACACGAACACATAGGTGTTCATGTTTATAACACATTTTTGTATAATTTTACTGACAATCGCACCGCTCTTCTGTCCTTCATTACACACAGTTGTTTCAGAGGCGTGTAATCACAGCAGAATTCATGGCGAGCGATACATTATGCACTGCGAATGCTCAGAGTTCTCTCTCTCAGCATCTGACTCGTGTGTTGAGCTGACGTAAGTGAGGGCGCGTCCACAGTGCGCGATGACGCCCTGCACAAGTGCCAGTAGAGGTTTGCTGGTTATGTCAACTGGAAAATGATCGATCGGGCTTCACGTCACCCTCTCAGTACAGTACTGGAGGAGAGTTGGACATTTACAGGGCCACACACTCTCTCTCTCTCTCTCTCTCTCTCTCTCTCTCTCTCTCTCTCTCTCTCTCTCTCTCTCTCTGTATGTGTGTGTGTGTGTGTGTGTGTGTGTGTGTGTGTGTGTAAGTGAATACTACTTGTGTGTTATGTGGAGAGAATATTAGATGTTGTTCCGTCTCTTAACCTTATATATATATATATATATATATATATATATATATATATATATATATATATATATATATATATATATATATATATATATATATCCTGTCTTAACCTATGTACACACACACACACACACACACACACACACACACACACACACACACACACACACACACACACACACACACACACATCGCAACTTACGCCAGCCCGCAAAGGGGGAGGATGAACAGCTAGGTTGGCTGTGAGCCGTTAGCCCGTTCTCGGCCACCCGAACAAGGACCCATTAAATTGGTGGGTGTAGAAACGCTGACCACTGCACTATGGAGGCTCGTGTGTGTGTGTGTGTGCGTGTGCGTGTGTGTGCGCGCGCGCGTCTGTGTGTGTGTGTGGAGGGACGGACAAGGGTAAGGACTTGCCTTTTTGCATCGGGGTCTTGTGTGAGAAGAAGGATTGTTCAAAGGATTCTGATGATGTGAGTCATGCAGTGCATGTTGGCACAGATGGTGGCAGTCATGCACTGCATGTTGGCACTGATGATGGCATTTATGCAGTGCATGTTGGCACAGATGGTGGCAGTCATGCAGCATAGGTTGGCACTGAGGGAACCCACGACCCACCTCTTCCTTCCACCCGGATCTCACGTGCTCAGAGAGCCATCTGGCGGCGTGACAGGCAAGCCTGCTGGCCACCCTTCCACCACCCTCACGTCACACAAAACACGTTTACAAACAGGTAAAAGAAAGATCTTTTATTTTTTTTCCTACCCTCGCCAGGCGTGACGGACGCTGTCACAGAATATCCCGTGGGTGGTAGAGCGCCCTGGGGAAAGACGCCGAGAGTCATCCTGTTAAATAGTGTTTTACGCGCCCATAAAACCCGCCTGCCAAGAGGAGAGCCACGAATGCAGGAAGCTTCGCGTCTCTGGCATGATGTAGACCACAAGCTGACAGTGTCCCGGACAGAGGACACCGAGACAGACTCACTCTGTCAGCTGATAAAGTTGTGCTACAGGTGGGTCGGATGCCAGCCTCAAGGTCGCCCTTACCAAGATCAGAGCGAGGGAGGAGGAAATCCCCGCGCCACCGCTCCTGGTATTCTGAGAATGTCTTCCGTCACAAAACTGCGCCGATGAACTTTTTGAGTTGAGCACCCAGGAAGGAGCTCTGCCTGGCTGGCTGGCTGGCTGGCTGGCTCATGCATATTGCAGTGTTGATGCCCTTTAAAAGGAGGAGAATTAGCGAGCGATTGAAGTGGCGAGGCTCCAGATGCCGCGGAATCTAATGTAGTTTTAAAAGCCCCCCCACCTTGCCCAGGATGAAGTCACGCCAGTTGCGAATTTCACCGCCAGAAGAAGAAGAAGGAGAAGAAGAGAAAGAAGAGCCTAACTTCCCCCCAGCAGCAGTCGTGTTGTGATCACTGCTGGTGGCGTTGGCCCAGATTGAAAACAAGATAATTTCTGAACAGTATGTCCAAGATCTCTCCCCCACCTCCCCTTGCCTGGTGATTCTGTTTCCTGTTGACTCTCTACCTTTTTTTTATGTGTGAGAAGCAGAAAAGTTTCCTAATGAGTATTTGGTCGTCCAAACTGCTACCAGGAAGTTATCTGCGTTCGTTTTACAATCTGCAAGTGTCCAACTCAGGTGTGGCTGATGCATTTCTAAGAAAATGACGTGGTGTGTGTGTGTGTGTGTGTGTGTGTGGGTTCCGAGAGCTAAGATTTGAGTTACAGTGTTCCTTCGGTTATTTCGTCACTCACGTGTACCTAGACACCTGGTGGTTTATATCTGTGAGACGGTCGTCAGGGCCTCGTAGGGTATAGCCGTTTATTGTGTGTGGTTTTGGCGTGAACACAGAGACGACGATGAGAGTTCAGGTGTTCGTCAACGAGGGGTTGTGGAGGGGGGGTGGGTGTGTCAGAGAGGGCTGCCACAGACGGGTTTGCCGCTGTACGAGCGGGTCGCGGAAAGGAACGAGATGGTGGAATTAGGATGTTTGAGAGAGAGAGAGAGAGAGAGAGAGAGAGAGAGAGAGAGAGAGAGAGAGAGAGAGAGAGAGAGAGAGAGTAACTTAACTGGTAATGATAGTAATAGCATACTGGGTATTCGGAAGACCCCAAGACTTGTCAAACTGGTGCCTGGGTTGCAGAACCGAGTTGGTGACAGAGACAGTGAGGAGAGAGCGAGGTGGAGCGGTAGGGAGTTGAGTGGGGTGGGGCAGGGTGTGTGTACAGAAGGTGGGGGGAGGGGAAGAAGTGATGGATCGTGTGCCTGATGACTGGACCTACGGTAGCAGGAGACAGGTCTAGGGTGTTAAGATGTATGGATTACCTTTATTGAGTTTTGTTTGCAGGTGGTTTGTTGATTATATCCATTCCCAGGACCTTATTTATACACCCAAGAGAGGAGGACCAGAGCTGTGGACCACTGAGGACCAGCAAGGAAACGTTTAGTAGGACCAGAGCTGTGGACCATTGTGGACCAGCGAGTATGCATGTAGGAGGACCAGTGCTGTGGACCACTATGGACCAGCAAGTATGCATGTAGGAGGACCAGAGCTGTGGACCACTATGGACCAGCAAGTATGCATGTAGGAGGACCAGAGCTGTGGACCACTATGGACCAGCAAGTATGCATGTAGGAGGACCAGAGTTGTGGACCACTATGGACCAGCAAGTGTGCATGTAAGAGGACCAGAGCTGTGGACCACTATGGACCGACAAGTGTGCATGTAGGAGGACCAGAGCTGTGGACCATTGTGGACCAGCAAGTATGCATGTAGGAGGACCAGAGCTATGGACCCCTGTAGTAGGAGACCTTCACCACAGACGGGACCAACCGAGCAGTCCATGTTTAAGATAACCGCTCAGATCAACACAGCGGCGGCTATGGCCGTGCTGGGCTGGCCGCGGGCTGGCAGGACTCTAAACCAAAGCAGAGCCCATCCCAGGCCTCCCACGATATAGTTTGCCGAGTAAAACATTACAATTATTTGAGGATTATTTAAATGCGCCGGGTTGAAATACAGTCCGGCGGCGCTCTGAATGTGTATAATATAGTATACATGATTTTAGTCTCTTTTTTTTCTTACATGTTGCAAATAACGAGAATGGATGAAGTGTTTCCTCCGTCATGTCATACAATGACCAGAGATGTGGGGTCCCATGGGTGTACAGCACTTCCTGCCCATACTTTGTGAATTGGTGATTGTACACACACACACACACTTCACTATTGTGATTTCTTGCAATATATATATATATATATATATATATAAATTTTGATGTAACAAGATGTGAAAAAATATGAAATAGGTATATTGTTTTAGACTCTCTCGTCTTTTCTTCTCCTGATGAAAGATAGCTTAATTAAAGGATATAGTTTTGAATATATCATGAGAAAGAAGTCAGATTG
Organism: Panulirus ornatus; assembly: GCF_036320965.1. Classification (NCBI taxonomy): domain Eukaryota; kingdom Metazoa; phylum Arthropoda; class Malacostraca; order Decapoda; family Palinuridae; genus Panulirus; species Panulirus ornatus. The sequence goes on along the minus strand of NC_092266.1, from coordinate 12,011,598 downwards.
GCTGGTGAGGGGATAAAGCTGTGAATGTGTTTACTCTGAATAACAGGAATGGTGGTGGGTAGGTTGCCATTAAGAATCAAATTCTGTTATTATTAACAAAGGAAAGTGCTCATTGTATCAGGTGTTTTTGTGCATATCACCTCTGCGTGCACTGAATAGAAAACTCTTTTTTGATGTAATTTTTTGGACAGGCTGAATGATAGTTGTTAGCGTTTTGATGCACAATTAATTGAGAGGTGATTTGGAATGCAAAGATGTTGAGTATAATCGTGTCTTGAAATAATTGAGCATCGGGGATGTTCAGTGCGCTATAAATGTAAGGAAGATGTACATTAGTGTTTGAAAAAGCTGATATTGTTGGAAACATGGTTTTGAAGCGAGATCTTTCATAAGTAACTTTGTATGTAAGTAGGAGAGATGGCCAAAGCGTTATTTGGATACGTGTTATGCAGTGCGTGGCGAAAGAGAGACTGTTGTGTTTTATGTGTGGAGTGAACTGGAGCGGATGTCTCGATCATTATCTTGTGCGGTCTCAAGGAAGATTTTACGGTTTGCCCGAAAGGAGGGTGAATGTCCGGTAAGAAGGTCATGAGAGTAAGCCGACTTGGAATCAGACGTTGGAGTACCGAGATGATTTAAGAATGGAAAAGCGAACCATGGAAGTAAAGTGTGAGGGAGAAGGGATTGTTTAGGATACTCAGATGGATTGGGGCCAACACATTTTTTGAAATGAAGCTTAGTGTTCATGTTGCTCGTTCGCTTGGTAGGTGTGTGTTGGATGAAAAGGAATGGGGGCATTTTGAAAAGATGAGAGAGGTTCATTTGACAACTCGATTGCAGGGCGATAAAATGCAAATTCGAGTGGTAGAGTTTAGAAATGAACAAGGTTTCCCAGGCTCGAAGGCAAGGGTGTAGTCGGGCAGCAAACTGCGGTGTTGGGGTGAATGAGATACACGTACACTTTAAGGTGAGAAAAAAAGATGTTCTGGAAGCACCGCTTATAGTGTTCGTAAGACAAGGTGAAATATGATTTCTCTTGTGAAGGGTTAAATGGGTAGGTGGCGGCAAGTAATGGTAGGTAAAAGGAGAGGGAGTGTGGTATTGAGAGTTAGTATAATGTGCCCGACTGACCAGAGTGGCGCTTATAAGGGCTCTTTCTTAGCGAGATGTGTACATAGTAAGAGTGTGGTCATTGTTCAAACGAAACAGTTGTACCTTTGAAGATTGAAATCCAAGCGGTTTTTTGGATGTTATTTTTTCAAGTTGGTTTTATTTAAGGGTGTGACTGTATGTTGTTTGGTGGGGAATAATGCATTATTCTAATGTAGATGTGTGTTTCTATAGTTAGTGAATTAGGGATTGCCGAAGTGCTTCATTGCCTGTTGTAACGAAATTCACAAAGGTTAGTTAGCATATTCCCAAATTACAATATTAATGTTATTTGATGTAATCTGGAAATTAATAATGGGAGGTGTAATTGAACTTTAAAGGAGAAGGGTCAATCCTTTTACAGAGCATCACAATTGGTAAGAGCTCGTTTAAGAAGTGGCTAGGAGGGTGTGTGTGGTGGTGTTTGCTTTGAAGATTAACTGAGAATTATACTTGAAGCAAACGATGTGTACCGTACTCAATGCTCGGGAGAAAGGAATGAGAAGGTGAACAAGGTGACTCTCTGCGCGGAAGGATATTGAGATTGTGGGTGTGTGAGGGCCAGTGCTGTAACATGACACAGTTCCTTATCGAGATGAAGTTCAGTGTCGCTGATTCAGGGAAAAGAGGAAAGTGATTGGTTCTCAGTGAATGTAGGTTTGCGGCAGGGGTGTGTGATGTCTCCATGGTTGTTTAATTTGTTTATGGATGGGGTTGTTAGGGAGGTAAATGCAAGAGTCCTGGAAAGAGGGGCAAGTATGAAGTCTGTTGGGGATGAGAGAGCTTGGGAAGTGAGTCAGTTGTTGTTCGCTGATGATACAGCGCTGGTGGCTGATTCATGTGAGAAACTGCAGAAGCTGGTGACTGAGTTTGGTAAAGTGTGTGGAAGAAGAAAGTTAAGAGTAAATGTGAATAAGAGCAAGGTTATTAGGTACAGTAGGGTTGAGGGTCAAGTCAATTGGGAGGTGAGTTTGAATGGAGAAAAACTGGAGGAAGTGAAGTGTTTTAGATATCTGGGAGTGGATCTGTCAGCGGATGGAACCATGGAAGCGGAAGTGGATCATAGGGTGGGGGAGGGGGCGAAAATTTTGGGAGCCTTGAAAAATGTGTGGAAGTCGAGAACAGTATCTCGGAAAGCAAAAATGGGTATGTTTGAAGGAATAGTGGTTCCAACAATGTTGTATGGTTGCGAGGCGTGGGCTATGGATAGAGTTGTGCGCAGGAGGATGGATGTGCTGGAAATGAGATGTTTGAGGACAATGTGTGGTGTGAGGTGGTTTGATCGAGTAAGTAACGTAAGGGTAAGAGAGATGTGTGGAAATAAAAAGAGCGTGGTTGAGAGAGCAGAAGAGGGTGTTTTGAAATGGTTTGGTCACATGGAGAGAATGAGTGAGGAAAGATTGACCAAGAGGATATATGTGTCGGAGGTGGAGGGAACGAGGAGAAGAGGGAGACCAAATTGGAGGTGGAAAGATGGAGTGAAAAAGATTTTGTGTGATCGGGGCCTGAACATGCAGGAGGGTGTAAGGAGGGCAAGGAATAGAGTGAATTGGAGCGATGTGGTATACAGGGGTTGACGTGCTGTCAGTGGAGTGAATCAAGGCATGTGAAGCGTCTGGGGTAAACCATGGAAAGCTGTGTAGGTATGTATATTTGCGTGTGTGGACGTGTGTATGTACATGTGTATGGGGGGGGGGGGGTTGGGCCATTTCTTTCGTCTGTTTCCTTGCGCTACCTCGCAAACGCAGGAGACAGCGACAAAGTATAAAAAAAAAAAAAAAAAAAAAAAATATATATATTATATTTTCTCTCTCTCTCTCTCATATATATATATATATATATATATATATATATATATATATATATATATATATATATATATATATATATATATATATATATATATATGAGAAAGAAAGAGTTTCAGATCTGCCGCCCTGGGGAGGGGGATAAAATTCTGTGATATGTGTTTGTCTGAATAACAGGACATTGGTGGCCTCGGGTGTTGCCATAGCCATCCCTTTCCTGCTTTTTATTACCCCAGGTAACAGTGCCCTCCATTTCTATCAGTCTTTTGTTGCAATCACCTCCTGCCAGTGCACTCGAAATTTACGCACAAAACCCTCTCTTTTTTCTGCTATGTATATATCTATATACATGTATAGGCTCTGTATATATGTATATATATATATATAGCACTCAATTTACATATTGAGCCAGACAGTGCATCTTTGGCATGTGAACATCCACGATTTTACTCATACCACTCTCGTCTGAACATACTTGCAAGATTCCTCAGAAATGGTCAATGCCGCAAAATGTTAAGAGAATATACATTACGGTGTATTGAACAACTGGAACATGTTCCGTGCCTTTTGTATGCAGACGAGTCTTTCAAAGAAGACCTTTGTCCTATGGTAATTGTGGTGCAGTGAGAGATGACGACCCAACACCTATATTTTCCGGTACAGTTTTCCCTGCTGTGCTGTGTCCGGGTGTGAAGCCAGCGCGCTGTTGTGTTTCTCTTGGGTGAGAACGGTAGCGTGATTGCCTCGTATGGGATTCTCGTTGCTCCAGCGGTCTCAGAAGTGCCTTTAACCCCAGCTTGCCAGAACCGGCCCAGAGGTAAAACCCCTACAGTATAGTCACTGAGAGATGAACCCCACTGTGGCTTCAGACGTCCCATGAGTGAACCGTGCATGATTTAGAGCTCCTGAAAGCGAACCCATGAAGCCAAAAGCTGTGAGGGAGAAGCTTAGTATTCTTGTATACTCACAGAAGCGATTCCCAGGCGCCACACATTTATGTGAAATGAAGCTTCACGTGCTTCAGTATCGCTTGGACGCGATACTGGTTCGCTTCCGTCGACTCGAAAAGGACATGCGGTGCATTTCTGAAATTGACTCGAGATTCGAGGTTCAGTTTTACAAACTCGATGGCGAGAGGTTCGTGTGATTTAAAAGTTTCCCTAAGTGATCCTCGAGTGCTAGAGTTTTCAGAAATGAACTCCGAAGGCTTTCCGAGTTGCTCGAAGCAAGGGGTCGTGTCGGCCGTGTCGAAACTGGCGGCTGACTTTGCCAGCGACACTCGATCGAACCCGTGCACTTGCACACGGTGAGCACAGAAGAAAGACGGTGTGCCTTCTGACACACCTGCCTCTTTAGGTTTCCCCCCCCATTATGGCCGTGTTTCTTGGAAATATCATTTCCTCTTTTATGGGTTAATGATGGGTCATAGTGGCGGCAGTAATGGAAGGTAAACACGGTGCAGGGAGCTGTGGTAAGAGAGTTAAGTATATTGGCCGGCTGACCCGAGTGGCCGCTTCACTTACAAGGCTCCCTCCCCCCTTACGTTATGCAGATGTCCCGTTACCTTATACAGGTGTGTCCCATTGTCTCAACGAAATACATTGGTACCTTTAAGAAGGTTTATTGTAATTCCATATGCTGTTTTTTCGATGTTATTTTTTTTTCTTTTAAAGTTATTTTCTGGTCGTTTTATTTTCAAGGTGCGACAGTCTGTTGTTTGCAGTGGGGGAGAAATGCAATGCACTTCTTCCTACATGTAGACAACTTGTGTGTTTCTTATTAGTTATGTAATTAGGTAGATTTGTTTACCCTGAAATCTTCATTTGTTTACCTGTTGATTATATCGTGAACATTCACAAAAGATTTAGTCTAGCACATACTTTTCCCCATAATTCATCATAATATTCTCCCATGATTCAATTATCGATAGTAAGTCTTAGGGGAAGTGAGTCCTACAATTTAAGTGTGTCGTCAGACACGTGTAATTATAAGAACACTTTATACATTTTTTGTTTATCATAGACACAGGTAGATCTCCATTCCACCTTCTTGCCACAGAAGCATCCTTTTTACATCTATTTTGCCTTAGACTTGTGTGAAGAGTTGGCCTCAGGTAGTGTGTGTGCGTGTGTGTGTGTGTGTGTGTGTGGCAAGCATTTAACTGACGAATCTGTTTTCTTGTGTTCAAGACGAGCTGCCGCCCACCACCCCGTACCCGAAGCTCCGGGACGAACAGGAACCTGCCGACGCCCCGAGGATCGAACCCCAAGGTGACCACCTCCGTCTCACGCGCGCCGCCTGCAGTGAGAGTTTTGAGAGCTTGCTGGGCCTGCAGTGCCTGCCAGGGGCCTGCAGTGCCTGTAACCTGAGCACAGGACCTTGCTCGGCTTGCAGCTTCCTCACCGCTGTCGCTTGTACTCTTCACATCCATCACTTGCACTAACTCGAACCTCCCGTTGAATGTGTCATGTAATGACGGAACTAACTGGTTTGCAACTGTTCGCTCTGGCCTGGACTAACTGCCTGCCATTTACTAACTGATGGTTATAGTTGGCCGAATGGCTTAAGACTCTGAGCACCCAGGTTACGACCCTTGAGGCAGGACGGTACGAGCCTTGGCCTTACCCTAACCTTAGGTCACTCCAGTCATTCCCAAGGGTCGTATCGTAGTGTTCAAGGCGGGTCATTTGATGGCGCCATTCGCTTTGGGCGAGTGGAATGACTTCATAGTTCCTGGTTGCTGTTTCGCAGTCACTCATTACATTAATCATTGGTGTCAACTCCCTGAGTTGATTGACCAGTGATTCCAATAGGGTTGATTGCCTGCAACGTCCAACTGCTTGGATTGAATGGTTAACAATTCCAATTGCTTTTGACTAACGAGTCCAGTTGCTTGGTTGGATTGGGTTCACACTTTTGATTGCCGACTAACAACTCCTGCTTTTGTAAGACTCATCTACTAATGGTTCTTAGTGCTCGTGGTGAGTAAACTAACATGCAACTGGTTAGCTCCAGTTGCTTGTATTCCATTACTCATTAGTTCCTCCATTTGCATTGAATTATTGACTTTGGGATTTCCTCGGCTTATCCTAATACCCTAGAAGCAATTATCGATTATAGTCGACAGTCAGTTTGGAGTCGAAATAATCCTGATAGAGGAGAGGATAATACAGATTTTAAACAAAGCACCAAACGTATCATCATATGTTTTGTATCATATGTTCAGATGTGATTTGGTTTTCGCTGTCAACAGAATGGCATTTGGCTTCGGATGAAACTGCCTTAAAGGGGATCAGAAGGTGAAATCTAATTATTAGTGTTCGTCAGACAATCATAAGCCAGTTATAATTGATCATTTAGAAGGTGTTGGTTCCCGATTTCTCGCCCGTAATTGATCGTCAATTAAATGCCGAACACTGAATATTTAATTGGTTTTCCAATTGCTTGCATTAGTTAGTTGAATTGCCGTTCCATTTGCCGGTATTCATTTGTCAGGGGGCGCGATTGCTTGGATAAATTAGCAAATGGTTTTCATTGCCTTGTAAAGAATGATTGATCTGTGCTGGTTTAGTTGCTTGATTTGACTAGACATTTTTCCAGTCGCCTGTATTACTCCTCGTCTTCTGGATTGATTAATCACAGGCTCAGTACGGGTCATTTCCCCTTTGGATATATTAGAACTGATTAATCACATTCCAGTTGCCTAGTTTGATCTCTTCATGATCCCACAGGCTCGAATACAGTTCACTGCATGTGGCTAATTGGTATGAATCCTCGTTGATTACATTTATAACCACACACTAACCTCAAGTACAATACTGGTGTATAGTACAACAGAAGGTGGTTTAGGCACCGCTTGGTTGGTGCGCGAAGTGTCAGGGTGTTAACGCCTTTGGTAAGTATTCGTGAAGAGGTTCCAAAAAAGTGTGGCGTAGTTGTCTTGTGGTGGGTGACGAACGTGGCTGGTTCCCCGACTGCCTGGCCGGCCACTTGAGCGCGAAGGGTACGGCCCTTGAGCACCACAGGTGCGACCCTTGAGAGCACGACGGATACAGCCCTTAAACACGAAAAGAGTACGACCTTTGAGCACTAAGGATACGGCCCTTAAGCACGAAGGGTACGGCTTTTGAGCACGACGGATACAGCCCTAAAGCACGACGGGTACGGCCCTAGAGCACGACGAGTACGACCTTCGGGTAAGATAGCCTCTGGGTCTTTCAACCTGGCCTTGAAGGGTCAAGTTGAAGGCCCCAGGCCGTCATACCCAAGGGTCGTACCGCCATGCCCAAGAGTCGTACCTCCGTACTCGTGGGTCGTGCTCAACCCTCTTGCTGTAGGAGGCTTGAAAGAATATATATATATATATATATATATATATATATATATATATATATATATATATATATATATATATATATATATATATATGTATGTATGTATGACAGGGCTGACAGTAAAGTACTTCGTCAAGCAATGGATTTGTTCCCCCCCTCCTTCTCATTTATCTAAATTATTTTGCAGGCAGTAATTCTAAACATGAACTGACTGTCTCTTGTTAGTTCTGAATTACTCCCCCTCGTAATAGATTACCTCATAACATTACTAATCCACCTCCCGCTGGTTGTGTCTGATAACACAGTACATAACAATACTGATACACACTTCCTATTATTTGTATGATGATATATTAGCATACAGCATGGGAGGCATGTTCGCTGGTATTGCAAAACTAAATATGCAAGTGTTTGGTTGTTATTTCTCTATTTATTTAAGGGTGAAGTGCATATATATATATATATATATATATATATATATATATATATATATATATATATATATATATATATATATTTTTTTTTTTTTTTTTTTTTTTTATACTTTGTCGCTGTCTCCCGCGTTTGCGAGGTAGCGCAAGGAAACAGACGAAAGAAATGGCCCAACCCCCCCCCCCCACATACACATGTACATACACACGTCCACACACGCAAATATACATACCTACACAGCTTTCCATGGTTTACCCCAGACGCTTCACATGCCTTGATTCAATCCACTGACAGCACGTCAACCCCTGTATACCACATGACTCCAATTCACTCTATTCCTTGCCCTCCTTTCACCCTCCTGCATGTTCAGGCCCCGATCACACAAAATCTTTTTCACTCCATCTTTCCACCTCCAATTTGGTCTCCCTCTTCTCCTCGTTCCCTCCACCTCCGACACATATATCCTCTTGGTCAATCTCTCCTCACTCATTCTCTCCATGTGCCCAAACCATTTCAAAACACCCTCTTCTGCTCTCTCAACCACGCTCTTTTTATTTCCACACATCTCTCTTACCCTTACGTTACTTACTCGATCAAACCACCTCACACCACACATTGTCCTCAAACATCTCATTTCCAGCACATCCATCCTCCTGCGCACATCTCTATCCATAGCCCACGCCTCGCAACCATACAACATTGTTGGAACCACTATTCCCTCAAACATACCCATTTTCGCTTTCCGAGATAATGTTCTCGACTTCCACACATTTTTCAAGGCTCCCAAAATTTTCGCCCCCTCCCCCACCCTATGATCCACTTCCGCTTCCATGGTTCCATCCGCTGACAGATCCACTCCCAGATATCTAAAACACTTCACTTCCTCCAGTTTTTCTCCATTCAAACTCACCTCCCAATTGACTTGACCCTCACCCCTACTGTACCTAATAACCTTGCTCTTATTCACATTTACTCTCAACTTTCTTCTTCCACACACTTTACCAAACTCAGTCACCAGCTTCTGCAGTTTCTCACATGAATCAGCCACCAGCGCTGTATCATCAGCGAACAACAATTGACTCACTTCCCAAGCTCTCTCATCCCCAACAGACTTCATACTTGCCCCTCTTTCCAGGACTCTTGCATTTACCTCCTTTACAACCCCATCCATAAACAAATTAAACAACCATGGAGACATCACACACCCCTGCCGCAAACCTACATTCACTGAGAACCAATCACTTTCCTCTCTTCCTACACGTACACATGCCTTACATCCTCGATAAAAACTTTTCACTGCTTCTAACAACTTGCCTCCCACACCATATATTCTTAATACCTTCCACAGAGCATCTCTATCAACTCTATCATATGCCTTCTCCAGATCCATAAATGCTACATACAAATCCATTTGCTTTTCTAAGTATTTCTCACATACATTCTTCAAAGCAAACACCTGATCCACACATCCTCTACCACTTCTGAAACCGCACTGCTCTTCCCCAATCTGATGCTCTGTACATGCCTTCACCCTCTCGATCAATACCCTCCCATATAATTTACCAGGAATACTCAACAAACTTATACCTCTGTAATTTGAGCACTCACTCTTATCCCCTTTGCCTTTGTACAATGGCACTATGCACGCATTCCGCCAATCCTCAGGCACCTCACCATGAGTCATACATACATTAAATAACCTTACCAACCAGTCAACAATACAGTCACCCCCTTTTTTAATAAATTCCACTGCAATACCATCCAAACCTGCTGCCTTGCCGGCTTTCATCTTCCGCAAAGCTTTTACTACCTCTTCTCTGTTTACCAAATCATTTTCCCTAACCCTCTCACTTTGCACACCACCTCGACCAAAACACCCTATATCTGCCACTCTGTCATCAGACACATTCAACAAACCTTCAAAATACTCATTCCATCTCCTTCTCACATCACCGCTACTTGTTATCACCTCCCCATTTGCGCCCTTCACTGAAGTTCCCATTTGCTCCCTTGTCTTACGCACCCTATTTACCTCCTTCCAGAACATCTTTTTATTCTCCCTAAAATTTACTGATAGTCTCTCACCCCAACTCTCATTTGCCCTTTTTTTCACCTCTTGCACCTTTCTCTTGACCTCCTGTCTCTTTCTTTTATACTTCTCCCACTCAATTGCATTTTTTCCCTGCAAAAATCGTCCAAATGCCTCTCTCTTCTCTTTCACTAATACTCTTACTTCTTCATCCCACCACTCACTACCCTTTCTAAACAGCCCACCTCCCACTCTTCTCATGCCACAAGCATCTTTTGCGCAATCCATCACTGATTCCCTAAATACATCCCATTCCTCCCCCACTCCCCTTACTTCCATTGTTCTCACCTTTTTCCATTCTGTACACAGTCTCTCCTGGTACTTCCCCACACAGGTCTCCTTCCCAAGCTCACTTACTCTCACCACCTTCTTCACCCCAACATTCACTCCTCTTTTCTGAAAACCCATACTAATCTTCACCTTAGCCTCCACAAGATAATGATCAGACTTCCCTCCAGTTGCACCTCTCAGCACATTAACATCCAAAAGTCTCTCTTTCGCGCGCCTGTCAATTAACACGTAATCCAATAACGCTCTCTGGCCATCTCTCCTACTTACATAAGTATACTTATGTATATCTCGCTTTTTAAACCAGGTATTCCCAATCATCAGTCCTTTTTCAGCACATAAATCTACAAGCTCTTCACCATTTCCATTTACAACACTGAACACCCCATGCATACCAATTATTCCCTCAACTGCCACATTACTCACCTTTGCATTCAAATCACCCATCACTATAACCCGGTCTCGTGCATCAAAACCGCTAACACACTCATTTAGCTGCTCCCAAAACACTTGCCTCTCATGATCTTTCTTCTCATGCCCAGGTGCATATGCACCAATAATCACCCACCTCTCTCCATCAACTTTCAGTTTTACCCATATTAATCGAGAATTTACTTTCTTGCATTCTATCACATACTCCCACAACTCCTGTTTCAGGAGTATTGCTACTCCTTCCCTTGCTCTTGTCCTCTCACTAACCCCTGACTTCACTCCCCAGACATATATATATATATATATATATATATATATATATATATATATATATATATATATATATATATATATATATATATATACAAAGCTGTACGCTTTGTATGTGTTTCACATTGTGTGCATACGTTCATTTAATTGTTATAGTCTTGTTGATTTTGTGAGTTGTTTACATACATTTGATTACTTATTCATCGATGGATATTGCAGAACTGATCATAACACTGGAAATTACTTTTAGGGTAGGTTGCTCCCTGGAAATGCACGGAGCACTGAGCTGGAAAATGTGAGTGGGTGAGGTGAGGAAGGGCTGAACTGGAACATGGAACCCGGACGACGAGGCCTAAAAAAAGAGATGGGGAAAGAAATATGTTGGGGGCTAAGATGAGAGGGAAAGAAGATGTGAAAGGGACTGATCTGGAAAATATGTATATATACTAGGGGTTGAGGTGAGACGTGTGTTAGACATGGGAAATGTGTGAAGAAGGGTCGAGATGGGTTGAGGGGGTCAGAATGATGTATGATATATGTTAGGGCGATCCAACTAGAAAATACTACCCTGGAACTGGAAAATACCGCAAGGGTCGACTGCTAATGTACATGGCAGAAGGTGAAGTCAAGAATGTATGTGTATACGAGAGTTGATGTAGAAAATACCTGTGTGTAATGTATGGTTGAGGTCTGGGCTCCATCTTAGAAATGCCATCGTGGTGTTGATCTCGGTGTGTAGGGATGGGTCCAGGATCGAGTGGGAGGAGAATGTTGCAGGAATATGTGTTGGCATGTGTGACAGAAGGTGTGCTCGTGTAGAGGGCTGTGCTTTCATCCTTGTTGAAAGTGGGAGGTTGCGGTGAGGAAGTTCTTAACTCTTTGGGCGCGGCGTGGTCATAGTTTTCTGTAACTTGCCTGACATACCTGTAACCTGGACGTATTGTGGCAGGTTACAATATCTCAATACCTGGTGCGGTGTCCATGTTCTCCATACCGGTATTTCCCGGGTGTAAACTGGTCATCATCTTTACTACTGCTGGTGCCAGGGGTTTCAGCATCTCTCCTGAGGCTTGGTCCACACTGTCTGCTGTGGTGTGGACCGTGGTTCTAATTAGGTCCACACTGTCTGCTGTGGTGAGGACCGTGGTTCTAGTTTGGTCCACACTGTCTGCTGTGGTGTGGACCGTGGTTCTAGTTTTGTCCACACTGTCTGCTGTGGTGAAGACCGTGGTTCTAGTTAAGTCCACACTGTCTGCTGTGGTGAAGACCGTGGTTCTAGTTAGGGCCACACTGTCTGCTGTGGTGAGGACCGTGGTTCTAATTAGGCCACACTGTCTGCTGTGGTGAGGACCGTGGTTCTAATTAGGCCACACTGTCTGCTGTGGTGAGGACCGTGGTTCTAGTTTCGTCCACACTGTCTGCTGTAGTGAGGGCCGTGGTTCTAATTAGGCCACACTGTCTGCTGTGGTGTGGACCGTGGTTCTAGTTAAGTCCACACTGTCTGCTGTGGTGAGGACCGTGGTTCTAGTTAAGTCCACACTGTCTACTGTGAAGACCGTGGTTCTAGTTAGGGCCACACTGTCTGCTGTGGTGAGGACCGTGGTTCTAATTAGGCCACACTGTCTGCTGTGGTGAGGACCGTGGTTCTAGTTTCGTCCACACTGTCTGCTGTGGTGAGGGCCGTGGTTCTAATTAGGCCACACTGTCTGCTGTGGTGTGGACCGTGGTTCTAGTTAAGTCCACACTGTCTGCTGTGGTGAGGACCGTGGTTCTAGTTAGGTCCACACTGTCTGCTGTGGTGAGGACCGTGGTTCTAGTTAGGGCCACACTATCTGCTGTGGTGTGAATTGTGGCTCTAGTTAGGGCCAAACTGTCTGCTGTGGTGTGGACCGTGGCTCTAGTCAGGTCCACACTGTCTGCTGTGGTGAGGACCGTGGTTCTAGTTAGGGCCACACTATCTGCTGTGGTGAGGACTGTGGTTCTAGTTAGGTCCACACTGTCTGCTGTGGTGAGGACCGTGGTTCTAGTTAGGGCCACACTATCTGCTGTGGTGTGAATTGTGGCTCTAGTTAGGGCCAAAATGTCTGCTGTGGTGTGAACCGTGGCTCTAGTCAGGTCCACACTGTCTGCTGTGGTGAGGACCGTGGCTCTAGTCAGGTCCACACTGTCTGCTGTGGTGAGGACCGTGGCTCTAGTTAGGGCCACACTGTCTGCTGTGGTGTGAATTGTGGTTCTAGTTAGGGCCACACTGTCTGCTATGGTGTGAATTGTGGTTCTAGTTAGGGCCACACTGTCTGCTGTGGTGAGGACCGTGGTTCTAGTTAGGTCCACACTGTCTGCTGTGGTGAGGACCGTGGCTCTAGTTTGGTCCACACTGTCTGCTGTGGTGTGGACCGTGGCTCTAGTTAGGTCCACACTGTCTGCTGTGGTGAAGACCGTGGCTCTAGTTAGGTCCACACTGTTTGCTGTGGTGAAGACCGTGGCTCTAGTTAGGTCCACACTGTCTGCTGTGGTGAAGACCGTGGTTCTAGTTAGGGCCACACTGTCTGCTGTGGTGAGGACCGTGGCTCTAGTTAGGTCCACACTGTCTGCTGTGGTGTGGACCGTGGCTCTAGTTACGTCCACACTGTCTGCTGTGAATCGTGGCCCTAGTTAGGCCCACACTGTCTACGGTGATGTTTGGACTCTGGCTCTAGTTAGACCAAGTGTGGTGGCAGTAAGCAGTCTGGATTACCACTGTCGTCAACATGGGTTCACGACGCCAGGGCCTGACATGTGAGGACGACGGGAGAAACCATCATTAAAGGCGTCATCATGTAGGGAGTGGACAGTGGAGGACGTTGTTGATGTTCACTGTGTGATCAGCTCGTGGTAAGAAGTGCTGAGGTTACTTGGGACCATTTACCTTTTTCCCCTCTCTCACCCACAGCTTGGGTGTATCAGGCCAGGGAATTACCATACGCGTGACGGGAGCGTGGGGGCGGCGTGGCGGCCCGTACCCGGGTGAGTGACAGCAGTTGGTGCGCGTCAAGTGCCGCCCGAGAGAACGTCCGACGCGCCGTCGTCAGTCTTTTGTTCCAGTGCGCGCGGGAAAAAGTCCTGGGCGGAGTGATATTGTAATTTCAGCGCGTGTTGCTGCTCTTAATGAGAGAGAATTTTAATTTTTTCTTGGAGGCCTTAGGAAGAAATTGTAAGGCGTCCTAACTACGTCTCTCCGTTGTATATCAACTGACTGTTTTATTTCTATCTTGTATCTCCCCTGGTGATGTGATTATTACACGAAAGTGCACTTGGGAACTTACCGTGTTGCATTTTCTCCGTGGACTCATAGTAATATATATATATATATATATATATATATATATATATATATATATATATATATATATATATATATATATATATATATATATATGTTTGTCATCCTCGTTCGCCATCCCCGCCTTTGCACACTTGCTGTAACTTGCCGCCTGTACCTGTAACCCGGACTCTTCCAGGCAGTTACAGTATTAACGCAGCCGCTGGTCGAATGGGTCTACCTGGGGCACGACGCCTCGCCCGCTGGACACAGGTAGTTCCCCATCTGGCAGTATAACGAGTTGGGAAGGAAAAAAGAAAAAACTTACGTGACGGAATTTGGCTCAAGATGGGCTGGCTATTGACCGCCACTCGCTCGATGCCCCTCCGTCCAGCTCGCCCTTGCCTCAATACAAGCAAGTTTTTAAATTGTTATGGCCGACGAGATTTTCCTAAGTCTTTGTATTTTAGAGTCTGATATATGGATAGAATATATGGCCTAGATGCTACAGGGTACGGTTGCCAAATCTTTCAGGTACACAGATGATATAGGGTGATATCCCGTGATGCAGCGGTTAGCGCTACGGGCCGCCCAGGGTCGAGCGTACAGGTTCGGATCCTGGTTGCGGCAGTTGGTCCACAGTCAACCCAGCTGTTCATCCACCCCTAAGGGTTGGTCGATGAAATGGGTACCCGGCTGAGGCTAGGATATATATATATATATATATATATATATATATATATATATATATATATATATATATATAGTAATAAATCTTGGTAGTAGATGGTAGTGGGGTGTTCGTGTGGGTAGACTCGGCTTCGGTCAAGTGTTGTGTGGTGAGTCAGGCGCTGCGGGAGTAGGGGGTCAAATTGATAACACTTCTTAGTGTCCCACCCTCCTCCTCCTCCTTCTCTCTCTCTCTCTCTCTCTCTCTCTCTCTCTCTCTCTCTCTCTCTCTCTCTCTCTCTCTCTCTCTCTCTCTCTCTCTCTCTACCGACTGCTAGAGTGTCCACGCCCACGCCCACCGAGCGCCAGGACAGAAAGCGCCACACATCCGTGTTGTGGCGTTGCCACTGAGGCAGCATCAGCGGGTTGCCTCTCTTGATGTGGCACGACGCTTGGGCGTGAGGCCCTGGCCTCCCTGACCTGACCCCCTGGATTCTTAGGTCAAGCGGAAGACATATTGTAATTGGGAGGAAGAAGGGATAGTGTTATAAGGAGGGGAAGATCTTGGTAGCGTAATGGGAAGAGGGAAGGGTTAGTGTTATTGGAAAGGGATAGAAGAATTGTAATGGAGAAAGGGAACAATTATTGTTATAGGAAGGGGGAAGGGGAAATGTAATGGTGAGAGGGACGAGTTATTATTATAAAGAGGGTAAATATGATCTGTAATAGGGAGACGGAAGGGTAGATGTTGTAGGAGACCGGAAGAGGTACTGTAATGGGGAGAGGGACGAGTCATTGTTATAGGACGGGGGGGAAGAGGAAGAGGAACTGTAATGGGGAAAGGGGAGAGTTATTGTTATAGGAGGGAGGAAGAGGAACTGTAATGGGGAGAGGGAAGAGTTATTATTTTAGAAAAGGGGGGAGAGGTCCTGGAATGGGTCGGGGAAGAGCTATTGTAATGGGGACGTAGATGAGGAAGTGTTAATGTAATTAGGTGGAAGAGGAAATATGGTGTTGGGGTGAGAATTTATTACGGTATGGAAGGTAAGAGTTTGTTAGTGAGAGGGCAAGGGAGAAGATAGTGTTGGTGAGAGGACAAGGGAGAAGGCAGTGGTAGTGAGAGGGCAAGGGAGGTGATAGTGTAGAGGGTGTGGTATTACGAGTTATTGGTAGGGTAGGGAGAACGTGGGCAAGAGGAGGAAAATATGGTGATTGGGAGGGGTAGAGATGTTGTAGGAGGGAAGGCACAAGATTGATTGGGAGGGGTAGAGATGTTGTAGGAGGGAAGGCACAAGATACTGTACTGGAAAGGGATGGTGTGGAGAGGGAAGGAAGATGATGATATGTAGCACTGGAGGCTGCACATTTCCTCCCGGACGCCTAACTTACGTGGCGCCCACTATAACATCTGAATGCACACGGTACAGCCTCATGAAGGCATAACACTCCGACATGCCCGGTTGAATTATACCTCACGCCTGCTATATTGTGTATAACTCCGGGATGACAATGGTTATGTTCGTAGCCGTGATTTGTGTGCCGGAGATACTGCATCACGGTCTTGAGATGAACACGGCGTTAATGTTCAGCACAGATCTGCTGGCCTCCCGCTGCCGGCAGGATGAACCCGCTGCCGGCAAGGCGGTGGCCAGCCCTCCTAGTTCATCATACGTAATGGCCGCTGTATTCACCTACTAAATAATCCGGGAGGAACATTTCGCAGTCCCGCTCCTTGCAGCCTTTGTGCGCTAATACCAACATAGTGGCCGCCATGGCTGTTAAACAAATGAAAGTGTAATGTGCGAGAGTCGACGGTGGTCGGGTACTGGGTGATCGGGTTCTCCAGAGGGTCTTTCTTCTTGCAGGGGACTCGCTGCCAGTCCCCAGGGTTCTCTGCTTTAGTGCCGACCTCTTGTGTTCGTCTGTACGACGCGTGAGCATGCTAGCAAGGGTCGCATCGTTGTACTTAAGCGGGTTATGAAAGCGGTTATGTTTCTTCGTTTACTCGTTCCATTTGCCAGGCAGGTTGTAAACGTAGGGCAGGCGACTTTGAAAGGTCGTCGGGGTCTGAAAAAAGGGGGACATCCCACAGTGGCATTTCAGATGGTTTCATTAATTACGTCGTGTTGATGTGATGGTGTGCGTACGTTCGTACGTATCTCAGTCCCACAAGTAAGTCTTTGACTACAGTCGAGAAAACACATTTTCATTGTACATAGAATTTTGTAATTGTCATTACACTGGTCCCGTGCAGCACCATCCTCATGTCTCTATCATTAACATTTCTGTGCTTCATCAGCGTAGGAACCCCGACATTGCCCGAGCATCGTAAAGAAGCCACAGCGAAAGAGCACAGAAAACGGTCGTAAAACAGGACAATCCATTCTCTATGTTTACAATAAAGAATATATGTCGGACCCAATTGTGAAAAGCTCCTTTGAAGGCGAACCATTACTGAGGTGGAAGGAGGCCTGGTTACTGTACCTACCAGGGGATGTGGCGTGAGGTAGTGGTGTGGGCCGCATGTGGGCTTTGGTGCCGCGTGTCTAAGTTAACCCAGGTGTAAGCTTGGCGTATGGAGAGGTCATGTCACTGACAGCCCCTCCTCTAGGATTATAGGTCGTATGATTTACCTTTAGTGTGCCATTGATGGCACAGGTTGTGTGTGCTGTCGTCGGGGACAATGCCTTAAGGACGATTCGGTAGATGTATGGCGGACGCTTTCGAATATTCGTACCGTTGGCGGGCTGCCTCCTCCCTCGGTCCGCCAACCAACGGTTAAGTTCATCGCTGTTGCCATAAGGTGTTTAGCTTCAGTACTGTGTGTAGCCTACGATCTGCTAGTGATGTTCAGGTTGTTCGCATATTTAACGTCTATATATATAATGTCTCATTTCGCTTCTCAGTTGCCTTCATGTTCTGTTAGCATTACTGAATTATCGATCGGCCTCATTTTACTAGTGGCAAGACTTTGCGGAGGAGCTGCCTGCAGTCGCGGCGGGAGGCCTCGTCACCTCTCGTCTCTTCAGGAGTGTTGCGGAGGTGTCCCAGTCCACCCCGTGTTGGGCATTCACGCTCTCCTGTTGGGAGCACGTCAGTCTCACCGACACCTCCAGTTGTAACGTAACGGCACTCCGTCAGTCACACTGCACCGCACGCGTCACGCATCACAACCTGACAAGGATGAACGATTCACCTTCGTAATGATCCATGGGTAGGAGGCCGCCTGCAGCCTGCCCACGGCCCACTGATGGTGCCAGTGACCGGAGCCTCGCCCTGGCCTGGCCTGGATGGGCTGTGGGTAAATAAGCCTCACATTTTGCCTGTAAATATCACAGATTCATTCGCCCGTGTGGTCGTGGCCAGCACCCGCACCCTCGACGTACTGCCCCGTTTGTTTGGCCAGCACATTCTGCCCTTTGATTCCCGTGAGGTGTGGCGACGGCGGCCGCCAATAGAAGCGCCGGGTTTTATTTTTGCTTTTATGCTGGACTCTCGTCCCTCACAGTCACCCTCCCGTCCTCTCCCCTCCCTCCCTCCACCACCCCCAATACCCTCCCGTCTCTTTCTCCCAACAGACGGCTCCGTCTTGCAGCCGCCCGCACTATCTTCATCTCCCACCCACCTGTTCCATCTACATGACACTTCTTCCTTCCTTCCTTCCTCCCCTACATACTCCCTGTACGTCACCTGTCCCCTTCCTCTTCCACGTGTTCCATTCCCTCTCCTGTATTACTCTCGCCTTCTTTCCCTCCCGCCTCTCACTCCCTTACTCTCCTTCCCACCTCTCACAACCTGTCCCCTCCCGCCTTGCTCTACTTCTCCGCTCCCCCCACCACCACCCCCTCCTCTCACTATCCCTTCCCTTCCTCCCAGTCTTTCGTTAACCCT
The DNA here is from genome assembly GCF_036320965.1 of Panulirus ornatus. Taxonomy (NCBI): domain Eukaryota; kingdom Metazoa; phylum Arthropoda; class Malacostraca; order Decapoda; family Palinuridae; genus Panulirus; species Panulirus ornatus. Next base: position 11,992,938 of record NC_092266.1, on the reverse strand, counting down.
TCCGCCTCATGCACCCGTCCCTTCCTCTTGCCTCTCACTACCTCTTCCGTCCTACTTTTGTACCCATCTCCTCACGGCTCCCACTACTCCTACCCTCTCCTCCTGCCTCTCACTATCTCCAACCTCCCCCCCCCCCTCCTGTCGCTGCTGCTTCCCCTCCCTCCTCTCCCTGCACCAGCTCGCGACACGTCCATCACTCTTACTCTGTCGTGGATCCCACGACCGTCTCTTGTACTCCCTTGTCTGGCTCCTCACGTCCCTTCCTCTGTCACCTTCTGTCCTGGTCCTCACGTCCCTCCTTCAGTCACCCTTCTGTCCTCGTATTCATCACCCTTCACTTGCAATTCTTGTCTTCCTCTCCACAACCATCTCGGCTTCCTTCATTACTCTTCATTCATCACAACCCACGGTTGTTATGTTACGCATTCATCACAACCCACAGTTGTTATGTTACACCGACCACCGTGTCCGTTGGACTGGCCTTTGTATAGACATATTTTTGCTGTTCTTTACGTAACGTTAAATTTATCGTACGTTCGTTACGTAACTGTTAAAAGCACTCGTGGCCCATCTCCCTGTTTGGCGTAGCGGCTGGTGTCCTGTCGCACGTCGATCTGTGTTCGTGTGTTGGTTCCCGGCTGATCTGAGAAGAGAATTGTGTTCTTTTCTTTTACGTTTTGTTGTTTATCGCATTTGTGTGTAATAAACGTGGGATATACTGTTTTAAGTTTGTGTACTATAGCAGGTGCATTGTGCTCCAGTGTGTGTGTGTGTGTGTGTGTGTGTATGTGTGTGTGCTGGGGGGGAAATGGGTTTGGCGCTGTCTGACCTGGACAAGTCGCACTCCAGGTCACACTCACCAGGACCCATACTGTTCCTAACCTGTGGTAATGTACCTAACACCAGGCACGGACCCTGACACAAGGCACGGACCCTGACACATGGCACGGACCCTCACACAAGGCACGGACCCTGGTATTTAGTAATCACCATTAAAATAATTGTTTTTTGGCCACCTGGCTATTAATAGTGATGACAAATTGGTTTTCCTGTTTTGTTATTGCATACCATCTGGTTATTGCTGACGCCACACGAAAATTTCCCACGCTCCACACAAATTTCCCATACCCTACACATATTTCCCACGCTTTACACATATTTCCCACGCCCCGCACATATTTCCCATCACCCCCACACAGATTTACGACGCCGCCATAATGCTGTTCGCACGTCTCTGTCTTATTTCCCACGACGGCCTCATTATTCTCACGCTCCAGTTTCCTGACCCATATACCCTCCTATTCCCCCCTTCCCTTAGAAGCCTCAAAGATATTTCCCACGCCTCAGGCATATTTCCCACGCCTCAAACACATTTCCCACGCCTCAAACATATTACCCCCAAGCCACAAACATATTTTTCTCTCCTCATATTTCCAGTGCCTCAAGACATGTTTCCCCCCTTGTTATACAGAAATTTCTATACGTCCCCTCCTCCTCCTCTTCCTTTATATTTCTCACTATGCCCTCACTATTTCCCAGGCCACATTGATCATTTCTCCCACCTTTAATATTTCCCAGGTCTCTCGTATATATCAACCGTGACTTTCTCACGGCTTGAATTGTTCTCCTCATCTGCCCTACGCCTCCTCCCAGTTGCTCTCGATGGCTCCAGACTCCCTCCACCCACCTCACAAGCTATACTCGTCATTTGCCACACCTCCTTCACATCTCTCACGCCCCCACCACCCCTGTACACCTCCCACAGCCACTGTCTCGTTTCACACGCTTCTTCTCCCAGGGCTTCCTTATCGTTAGTTATGTATCTCTTCGTTATAATCCCCGCCTTCCTTGCTCTCATGACGATTTCCTGCGCCTCCTGTGCACTGATTCACGCGCCATCATGTTCGTCACACATGCTTTGACCCATGCGTCAACCTCGCCCTCTGCTCCTTCGGGTCACACTTCTCCCACGTCTCCCAGGATCTGACCACCACCCCTTCTCCCCTCTTATCCCCACAGTTCCAAGCGCCACGATCCTGAACGGGCCGGAGATACACGTTCACCGAGGCTCCCTCATTAACCTCACCTGCATCGTTGACCACACCACCGAACGGCCCCTCTACATCGTCTGGTACCACTACAACAAGGTAATGATCCCCTGCTTCATGTAGTACCACTACAGTAGTAGTGTAGATTACCATTACAGTTGGCTTCATGTTGTACCACTACAGAAGTGTTGATTAACGTTACAGTTTCTGGTATTACTGCCACAAGGTAATGTTTCTTCTCATGGTGTTCGGCCACTTCAGTACATTTCAAAACGCCTCTGTATTGTATGGGACCACTACAGTAAGAGGAGGCCTTTCTACATGAACTGGTACCACCACATCAGGGTAAGCTTGCTTGTATGCCTCCTCACAACACTGTGGTCCGTCTGGCACCACTGCAACGAAGACGAGGACTTCTTGTTACCAGTGGGATGACACGAGTCTCGTATAGTCATAACGCAGTGGAGATACGGTCTGAAGTGAGGATGGCTTCCAGAGATGCGGTCTCAGGGAGCAAGGTAGGTCCTCCCCCTACAGGAACTACTGAAGCAAGATAAGCCTCACCCACTATTACACAGGTAAGTCAGAATCTTCCGTAGTCTAAGGCTACACAGGAGTGGTACTCTGCAGCATCACAGTTTTAGCATACGCCCCTGTTATAATGAGACCAGTGTAGGAAGGTTAGATTTCCATCTCTTTATCATCCATCACTACAGATGGCTATGTGTGTGTGTGTGTGTGTGTGTGTGTGTGTGTGTGTGTGTGTGTATTTGGACGGAAAGGAGAGGGATCAGTTCATCGTGATCATGGGTGGGAGAGACGCTTCGGGGTGCTGACAGGTTGACATCGTTACAAGTCATTGCTGCACGGGGGAATATAAGGGGAGAATATATTGAAACAACAACATGTGTGGGAGAATTCAATGTACAGTGGCCAAAAAAGAAGAAGGGAGACTGCCGCTTTTGGACACAAAGTCATATGGTGAAGTGAGCGAGGCCCAGAAATGTTCCCTGTGGCAGCGAATGATGACTATTCCATACAATATTCATCCGCCCACAGTGACAGAACAAGAGGGGGAGTGTTGACAGTGTCTTCTCCAAGAGGGTGAAGAATCTGCTACAGTCAGGTGAACTATATCACTAAAGTGTTCAGAAGATTGGAATATATCCCAAGGGTTTCACATAAAGGTTAAGAAACAGTGCAAAATGATATGGGATGGACGCGTTGATCAAGTTCATATGGAGACGTAGAGAGACGTTTCTAAACAGTCCCCTGTTCGGTGCAGACCCAGAGAGCATCGACGGGTTTCTGCAGGGAGTGGATATAGGTGTTCCAGCGTCTCGGGTAAGAGGATCGGTGATGTGGCGCGGCTTAAGAGACGTGAGGTCAAGAATACGGCGAATGTCGTCTACTAAAGCCCAGTACAATGGTTGCCGTCGCTCATATTACGCCGTGACTGGACACATGCTTGCAGAAACTGACCACAGAACGCCAAGCTTTTTTAAGACATGGTAAGATTCCAAATACCCGTTGTATAACCCACGGAAGAATATGAACATTTGCCGGAATGGGAGGAAGCTGAGTTAGTTCATGGAATCAATAAGAGATTAAGATAAAGCCTAAGAGGCAGCACACATAAGTTTGGGAAGAAAAAAAAATACTAACAGCATAGAGAATTCCTCAGTTGGTTGAAGATAAAGGCGAAGGCTACTATACATGAGTGGACGAGCAGAGGTGAAGGGAGTGAGGCCATCGCGTCTATTCAGGCAAGTAGCAATCAACACATCAAGACCTCAAGCAAGGGATGATCCTCCAGAGGTCACATAAGCGTCTGTTTTCTCGTGTCATCATCATCATCTCTCTCTCTCTCTCTCTCTCTCTCTCTCTCTCTCTCTCTCTCTCTCTCTCTCTCTCTCTCCCCCGTGATGATGACTGTACCGATGCGTTAGAGCCACAAAGCACCGCACAGACTAATTGTTTCCATACCCACTCCGCCTGTACTCAGGTCCCAAAATCAGTTGCATGTGGGCGTGACTGGAAGTAGGCGCCGCGTGTGGGCCTGGCACGCTAAGAGACGGGCGGCCGAACACCTACGCGTCGTGCCGCCCCGACAACCGGTTCATTTCACACTTAGTTACCGCCACATACGCGCCACCGACGCCTAAATACGCACCACCGACCGTCTAAAATTCCCGCGAGCGATTTGAATTTCAAAATCGTGTTTATTTGGCGGCGGCCCGTACGGCGCCACTAACACTACACACCGCCCGCGAAGCCTGACGTGTGTGTGTGTGTGTGTGTGTGTGTGTGTGTGTCTTGAAATAACCATTACAGAAACCTTTACATCGTTGCCAGATTAGCATGATCAATATTTGTCGTAAGTTTTTGGATGAATAGATTAATAAATGAATAATATATATATATATATATATATATATATATATATATATATATATATATATATATATATATATATATATATAGATACACACACACTTGCTCGCCTTTATCCATTCGCGGCGACACTTCGCCCCACAGGAAACAACATTGCCATCCCCTTCGTCAGAAAGGTAGCGCCAGGAAACATACGAAGAAAAGTCACATCTGCTCACATCCATTCTCTAGCTGTCATGTGTAATGCACCGAAACCACAGCTCCCTATCCACATCCAGGCCCCAAAGACCTTTCCATAGTTTACCCCGGACGCTTCACGTGCCATGGTATAGTCCATCGTCGACCCAGGTAACCCATCGTTCCAGTTCACTATTCCGTGCACGCCTCTCACTCTCCTGCATGCTCAGGTCCCAAGCTCTCAAAATCTTTTTTTTACTACATCCTTCAACCTTCAATTTGGTCTTCTCGTTTTACTTGTTCCCTCCACATCTGACACACACACACACACACACACACACACACACACACACACACACACACACACACACACATTGAGCAACATTGGACAGGTAAACTATAAAAGGTCGTCAGGGTGAGGGAGGCAGTTGGATAGTTCAGGCACCAGAGGGCCAGGAGGCTGGGGGACAGAAGCTGACAGTCGCCACTCAAGCAGGATTTAAACGTCATGTAACAGACCTTAAACTTTGCCGGCCGTCTCCTGTGGCTGCGGAGCGCCCCGCGCAGGTGGAGGGAACGGCGCGCGAGAGGGCCCGTGGGATGGTGGAGCGAGGAGAACAGGGTGGATGGAAAGTGGTGTAGGGAGGATTAGTGAGGGAGAGAGTGTGTTGGAGGGAGATAAGAGAAAATTGGGTGGAGGGCGTGGTAGGTAGGTCGGAGAGAGGGGGAGGAAAGAAGAGTGTGAGGGAGAAAGGAGGAGTGGGATGGAGGTAAGAAGAGTGGAGTGGAGAAGAGAGGGATTCAAGATATGTGCGTTGGGTGGAGGAGAGAAGAGAGGGAATCAAGATATATGAGTGGGATTGAGCAGAGAAGAGAGGGAATCATGGTATATGAGTGGGATTGAGGAGAGAAGAGAGGGAATCAAGATAGAGGGACGGAGGGGAGAAGAGTAAGGATTGAAGATGTATATGAGTGGGATTTGAGGGGGAAGATGATTCGAAAGACCCATCATATAAACTTAAGATACGAAATTAATTGAAGCAAAAATTACCCTTAGATTAACACATAACCAAAACACTCTTAGAACTGAGCTACCGTGACGACATGTGTCACAACATCGTTAGACAGGGCTGGGCTAATTAGGGCTAATTATCGGTGTCCGGGAAGCTTCAGCTAATTTGTTCAATTAATCCAGTTAATGATTCAATTTTACTGGTAATTAGTCTTATGATAATATTAATCTGATGTGTGATTATAGGAGGATTTGATTATATCTATAATTCCTGAAAGTTGTGGATAATTGGTTTTAACCCGAAACTTTTGTTTTTTATAAGATGTTGATAATCCTTCCAGTGGTCGTCTGTGTTACATGTTAATCCGGTGTTAAAATAGATGTATTACATGTTACTTACCACAAAAAGAATTCTACAATTACTGAATTTATAACGGTAGAAATTTGATCATAGACGCTGTTACCCCTTGCTGTTCAGCAGACACCGTTACCGCTGAATATCAGTAGACACTGTTACCCCTGAAGGCCAACAGACACTGTTAACTCTTGGAGGTCAACAGACGCTGTTTCCCTCGCTGGTCAGCAGATGCTATTGCCCTTGGTCAACAGACACTGTTACCCCATGAAGATTAACTTTTAAAACTAAAAAGAGAAAGGTTGGCTGATATTTTTAACATTCATTATTTCAATTCTTTTGATGAATATGTAAATGCTAATTTGTAGTTGAATAAGTTATACAACAAATGCGGTGCAGAATTGCGAAATGTGATCAGGATTAGAACAAAGCTATAAACTGGGTTTGAAAAACAATCTGTTAAGCTGTGTGAGCTAGGATTAGGATTCGAACCAATCTACAAACCTTTCATATAGAATTTAGATTAGAACCAAAGCTGTAGCGAGTCGTGCGCTACGAGTTAAGATTAGAACAAACACTCATTGACTATAGGATAAGGAATAGGATGAGGCTATGATTGAGTAGGAGTAAGATAAAGCTATGAGGACTTATGAACACGGATAAGATACACCTTAATGTACACACTGAGATGGTGATTATGTACAATGAATGCCCCTGAGTATTGGTGGTATGTAACTGAAGCTGAAAGAAGTTGGGACCATGATTAGGAAATGAGTTAGTCATGTTCGAGGACGTAGCCATATGCTGATGATCCTGGAGACATGATTATGTTGTTAACGTAGATACTTACAGTTACCAGCAGCTTTTATCACGGGAATCTTGTATAATATACAGTTAAGAGTATTTTACGAAAGTAAGTTTAGCTCGATATGAAAGAGAGAGAAATCAATAGTATTTACTTTTTTTTCTCTTGGAAAACGAATGTATGTGTCATTTCAACGCCTTCACGAATCATCGTTTCCTTAACTACGTGTTTTAATTGTTTACCCAAAACGCTTTTTATGTTTTGCCCTCTCTGTAAATCCAGCCGTTCCTCAGATGAGAAAGTCAAGGGCCTGGCATTACTGATTTACAAAAGGTAATAAAGCATGATTATAATTAGCCTGGTAATTATGTAAGCCTGTATGAAGACGCTCACCTTCATCACTTTCACGTACGTAGTCACCCTCGCGGCTCCGTCGCCTAACTCACCGTCACATTCACGATAGCGTCGGCACTCTACGGTACCGTCACATACACGGCAGCGCCTACCCTCACACACACACACACACCGTCACACACGGCTGCGTCACGCTTATATAGCTTCGTCACACACATACACACACACACACACACAGCTCCATCGCGATACATAGGCCCGTCACGACAGATGGACGACCCCGAAAGGGTAATCCAGAAATCTATTGAGGGAGAAGGTGGTCGTCCTTGAAGGAGGATGGTCGGCCTTGAAGGAGGATGGTCGTCCTTGAAGGAGGATGGTCGGGCCTCCCCGTTAAAAGAGAAACAAGATACGAACCCACCCCCGCCGCCCCAAGCTAAAGCCTCACTCCTGGATTAACGAAGTTAATTATCCTCCTCCTCCTCCTCCTCTTCGTTTGTTGTGTGTCTAGTTTCCAACCTGGATTAGCAATTAGCTTTAATGAAAGTAACTTCGTTCTCTAGTTCTTGACGTAGGCACACCCACACACCCACACACACCCACACACACACACACACAGTATGTTGAAGGAATCCATACCTCATCCATCAGCTTAGGTTCTACTGCATACCGTAATTGGCTACATCTGTCAGCTGAAATTTCCTTGGAGGCCGTTTTAACGCCATCAAAGACCGCTTCTGTAAAGCCTTATGCCTTGCACTTAAGCTCACAGCACACTCATTGGAAAATAGGCAACCCGTCTGCCTCATATACGACGAGGGCACCTGAGGATCAAAGCCAGGATCCAGGAGTACCGGAGCGCGGGGCCTTGGAGGCTAACAAAAGCCATCTTTTCAAGGGGTAACTACATCGGAAGGCACTAGATGGCGGACAGTTTGTTATTGCCCGAGTCCCGGATCTCTCTCTCTCAAAACCTAGAACCTAGGCTTACCATTCGACGTTAATTCTCTCCATATGGAGATCATTTCACTCAGTTTGAAGGCTTTCCTACCAGCCAAACAAACATGCCGTCTCTATCAGTTCTCTCTCTCTCTCTCTCTCTCTCTCTCTCTCTCTCTCTCTCTCTCTCTCTCTCTCTCTCTCCCCCACACACACCTTAGTCGTCACAGATATCGCCATCTGTATTGCCTCAACGTACACGACATTGCCAGTCCTGTCTGTATGTCAGAGTTCTGACAGCACGACTGAAGGCCCCTGCCTCTCGCTTTGATCACCTCATTAGCCCCGTCACAAACAAGATTTCTTTGAGTTGTACAAAAGGCACCTCTTGCATAAGGTCTTTGAATCTAACACCGAAGTTCCTTTTTTTTTCTTTGTGCTAGATAACGGACCAGATGTTATACCAACTCCTTAGTTTTTGGCTTACACACAGACGAATTACTGAGGTGAAAATCATGGCCCCTAAAAGTCCCGGAAAAGTATGAGGTGACGGTGCTTTTCACACTAATGACCAGATGGGCCAGACGCAGTCACACTTGACGGTGTTGACACACTCGCGACTCCGTCAGCGTTGTGGCTGCGTCTCGTTCGCATCCTCGCACTAAACGATTACGCCAGCATCAAGGATGCGTCACATTCAGGACTCTGACACTCACGTCTGCTTTACTGGAAAAGGGTACGTCACACTCAAGACTGTGTCACACGCCCAGCTCTCTCACGTGGGCGTCACGCTCGCACCTCCGTCACGCACTACCCCGTCACACCTGCGCCTTCGTCGGGGAACCAATCGAGGGGAGAGAGCGGTATTAGTGATGTCTTATAGGCTGTAGATTTGGCCAATTGCAAATCTTTTAAGAAGTCAGTTGAAAGTTCTCGTAATTGGGGAGAATCATCATTCTCCATCGTGGCAAGCAACCTGAGCAGGTCCATTCATTTCACTCGTACTAGTGCCTTTTTGGATGGGTTCGAGTCTGCGCCCCTGTATGGCTGTGTCAAACGAGATATTGAACCCAAGTCTCGGGGTGGGAAAGACAGCGAGAGATCTTGGATTATGTTGGTGTTCACTTTTAAGGGAGATCCAGGGTTCACCTGGATCTCCCTTGCGGTTCTACCTTCATGCCTCTCTAGACTTCCTCCGCCCGACGCCCTCCCTCTGGCGGTCGTCATAGCCCAGCCGCCCTATCACCCAGCCCCTGTGCCCCGCCTGTGTCTCCCTCCCTCCTTCCCTCACTCCCTGCCGTGAGGGACGAAATGGCCATCACCGGGTGCGACTACACAGGTAATCAGGGAAGAGGGAGGCAGACGAACAACAAACGCCGGTGGCTTATCAGCTCGACTGCCACGTCTCCGATTAGGGCTGAGCTTGTAGCCCGGATCACTCCTCCTCCTCCTCCTCCTCCTCCCCTCCTGTGGCCACGTCCTCACGCCTTACCCTCTTGATTACCGAAGCTCTGATCGTCACTCCGGGGGCCACTGATGTCCCACTGACTGTCGACGCCCTGATTGGGTCAAACACTCCCTTGCTGTTATCAATTTTTTGGCCTATCCTCTGAGTGTCGGCGGCCTGATTGTGATGACGGCTCCCAAAGCCCTTGGCTCGGAGGGTGGGGGTGGTTGGGGAGGCGTCGGTGTGCGCCTCTGGATCCCTCCGTTGTCGCTGGTAATTGGGAGGGGAGAGGAGCGTTAGGGGGAGCCACGGGAGAGGGGGAAAAAACAACGGACTTGGGTGTTTTTCTGCGTGTGATGGTGGCTGACGATTGAGGGAGGTAATGGAAGGGGTAGAGGCATTGTCCGGGTGGGGGGCGGGAGGTGTGCTGTTGTGGAGGAGGGACAAAAAATGTGTTAACAGAGGATGAACATAGTCCAGCGCAGTGCTCAGTATGACGCATCTGCCTTAGTGTCACTCTTCCTTCCCCTCCGTTTCTTGCTGCTGTAAAAGAAAGAAAAAAGAACGTAGCATGTTGTCCGTGAGGCTCGGTAGCTCGGCGTCCGTGATTAATGAATAAAATATAAAGGAACAACATCGTGCAAAATAGCATGGTGCGCAGTGTTAACATGCTTCCCCCCTCCCGCACACCGTGGCATCCCCCTGAATTACTGGGTTAAATCCCCACCGGCGTTTTTTAAGAGGTACTAAATGACTCACGAGAAACACTTAAAAGTTGTTCCTTAACCACCTCTCCGCCGCCCCTCCTCCTCCAACACCCGTGTGGGAGGCTACATGTTTTTGTGGGTCTGTTTGCTGGTGTGTGGTGGATGACGAATGCTGTTGTTGCTGCCGCCGCTGCACGCTTTTTGTAGGCGAGTCATGATGACGCAAGCTGAAGCGGCAGGGCGTAAGGTTAAGGGTGGCCCTGGCAAGGTGTGGGCTAAGGGTGGCCCTCGGCAGTGTGTAGGATAAGGGTTGCCCTCGGCAAGATGTAGGGTCGAGAATGGCCTTGGCAGGGTGTGGTCTGAGTAGGGCCCTTGCAAGGTGTAAGGGGAAGTTATCCCTGGTGGAGTGTAGGGTGTCCCTGACAGGGTGCAGGATGGCTCTAGCACCGGACACCTTGCCACCACTAAGCTGTAAGTCACCGTCACCTGGCAGAGCGTAGTGTCGACCCTGCGTCATGTAGACGCTAATACATTACACCATCGGAAACTAATCTTCCAAAGCGTCCTTGAAAATATTCATCCAATAGATATTCTATTACGAATGTGCCAACAAAGTTCTCCTCACAGTAGTATGTACAGTGTACACACATGCATTGTGGACGGTAGATAAACAATCTCTTCGCTTCTTAAATCGCAGTGGTTCTGAGAGAGGCTAATAGGCTGAGCATATACAGATCGTGATCTTGATAACACTCGACACTGACGATAGATGTGGGCAAAAACTCTCGATTTACAGACGGCTTCCCCGAGAATAATGGAGAGGGGACTAGTGGCGGGTGGAGGAGACACGAGTGTCGGGTGGAGGAGACAGCAAACTGTTATGCTCCGTAAATAAGGAGTGATGTAGATTTGTTGGGGGATATAATGGGACGGTGTCATGGTATGTAGAGGGAGGGATGCCCGCCTTAGACGTCGGGTAGTATGAGTGAGGGAGGCAAGTCTATGTGTGGATGTAAGGAAGGGAGGGGGACGGTCACACATGGCTTTTAATACCTTGCTGTGGGTCGGGGGTGGTTCAGGCAGGATATGTCGGGGAATTGGGTGAAATAGACAAGTGTGCGTCACTGAGTATGGGAGTGAAGGGAAGGAATGAGGCTTTACTAGAGAAAGAGATAGATGGAAGGGAGTGGGTGTCTAGGAGGTGAGGGTAAAGTGAAGCTAAACGGTAGAAGTGGAAGAAAGGAAGTAAAAGGTGGTAACTCAACCAAGAGAGGAGGGTGAAGGTTGGGTATGAGTTGAGACCAGGGGATGAAGGATGGCTTCAAGGGAGGGCGGTCATGTTGGTGGGGTGGTGCACATTACGTGGGTCGCGTCACTAAGCACCGCCACACGCCGCCGGGGTAAGAGTTGCCCTGATGAATGCTGCCATCAGCCACCTTCAGGAGATGGACTGGCCTCCCGGAAACAGGGTGGCACCCGAGACACAACCCCTCCCTCCCTGCCATCCTCACTCCAGCCCATCTTTTACGACGAGAACAGGAACCTCTCCACCATCACTCCTCCCACCGGCATCCTCTTCACCAGCACTCCCTCCACCAACTCCTCTCAGGAGCAGTCTCCACCACCATCACCATCTTCCCCGCCAGCACCACAGCTCCCGTGGTCACAGCTAGTGCGGGATCACGTCCCAGATGGTTCCTTCGTCTTCTGCTGCTGCTGTGGTATCTTCTCTTTTGTGTGGTTCTGTGTTACTCTGGGCTTCACACAGCATCTCTCTTTCTCTTAACAGGTAGGTTTGTAATGTGTATATTTTCCACATCTTCACAAGTGACTCTCAGTACACCAATGTGTATATACTCTCCTTATTGCAAAGGTAGGTTTAGACAAAGGCGGCTGCATTCAGATGCAGTAGCTTCGGTCTGCATCAAAACTTTCCATAAAGGGCGCTGCCACCTAACCTACAGATTCCTTAGCTTCATCCCTGATCTCCATAGGTGACTCCAGTTCTCTGCTGTGATCCTTATTTTTCCCCCTAAGGAAACGACCTGACTTCCATGCCCCACCCCTAGCAGGTTGCTCCAGTTCCTCACATCTACGGAAGTTTCACAGATTCCTCCAGGTTCAAGAATGTCACTTCACTTGTTCCTTACGGAGCCGTCCGTCACCATAGGGAGCTCCCCAGGTTCCCACGTCTTCACAAAACGTTCTAGCTTTTCTTAGTTGTCCTCACGTTCAAACCATGAGTGCTCAAGGCATCAGCGGTCGCTTCAGAGAACTTCAAGACACTCAGATATCATCACGGGTTCTATCAGGCCACCAGGTATCTTCACAGTTACACTCTATAATCCCTTCTGGTCATCTGTCGTCGCCTGGGATCACCCAAAGTTCCCATATGTCATCCACTTGTTATCAGACATCTCGACACACCACAGTAGATTATCTTTGGGTCATCTCGGGCCAGTGGAGTTCTTCTAGACATTCTCCAGCAGATCATGTCGAGAGTTTGAGAATTCTTCGTAGGTCCGTCCACCAGGTCCCCATTTATTACCACTGGACACTTGGATCCCCCATGTTTCTTGTCACCGCAGTTCACACAGATCCCCATCGGGTTACTTCAGGTCTTAAGTGGCTTCTTTCAGATTCGCTGCCGATTGCTTTTATCTCCCTCTTTCTGACCACCCCAGCCTTCCTGCAGGTGGCCCACAGGTCACCCTACTTTCGCTTAGGATTACCCCAGGCCACTCCAGTACCTAGGGGTCAATTAAGGTCACTTTGTCTCCATCAAGTACCTCCTAGTTACCACAGGTCGCCAAAGGGATGCACTAGGTCCCCACGGGTCATCCTGCTAGTTAAACAGGTCCCCTCAGAGTTCTACTAATCATCCCAGGGTTCCGTAGGTCTTGACTATTCCCCCAGGGCCCCTTGTGTGATACGGCAGATAATTCAGAGTTCCCCACACACACACACACCCCCAGGGTGTTCTGATAGTCCCTCATGGTACTGTAGATTACTGAAGCCCCACTCCACTGATTTCCTTAGACCCTCCTTAAAATCAGCAGGCTTTTAAATGACCCCGAGTCCCAGCGGGTCCCGCAGGTGACCTCCACGTCAGCTGGCCTTTAAATGGCCTCTCCTTCCCCCCTCCCCTACACGAGTCATGTCGGGTGCCACAGGTGAGTGTCGACCGTGTTGCACCCAGGTAAACCCTGGTCCTTCTCCCGGCAGGTGATAGACTACGATGAGATGGGCGGGGTGGTGATCGTGACGCAGTCCGGCCAGAACACCGTCAGTCACCTCCTGGTGAAGAACGCCGAGCCCTCAGACTCCGGCAAGTACACCTGCCGACCCTCCAACGGCGAGGACGCCTCCGTCATGCTCCACGTCCTTAATGGTATGTAATGACCACTACTACAGTAATGCCTCCTGACACCTCACCTCATCTTGTATTACGTGTTACCTCCGTGTATTGCTCGTGTCACAGAATGGGATATCTCGGGCCAACGGTCATGTTACAAAGAGACATCTCTGGCTGTAACAGTCATGTCACAGAATGGGATATCTAAGGCTAACGGTCATGTTACAAAGAGACATCTCTGGCTGTAACAGTCATGTCACAGAATGGGATATCTAAGGCTAACGGTCATGTTACAAAGAGACATCTCTGGCTGTAACAGTCATGTCACAGAATGGGATATCTAAGGCTAACGGTCATGTTACAGAATGGGGACACTTATCGTTTTCACGTCACAGGTTCGTGGTATTACAGATTGGTTCGTAATGGCGTGCCCCTTTCAGACACAGGGCTTTTAAAAGGGCATATTTCGACTTACATTGACGTATTGCTGACTTTTGGGGAAGCACTCAGTATATGTTGTAGCTACGTGTGTGTGTGTGTGTGTGTGTGTGTGTGTGTGTGTGTGTGTCTGTGTGTCTGTGTGTGTGTGTGTGTGTGTAAGACTAGGAACGGCATTTTATACTCCCACACCAGAAGTGGTACCATCATACTTGCCTAAGTTTTCATCCTATATTGTGTGTTATATTCCCGGAGCGGACCAGTCATACAAGGGTGTTTCTCCCGTTCTATGCGGGTGTTCTGCAAACTCGTCCCACCTGATGTGTTTATGATGTCAAGCAGAGAAGTGATTGGGTTGTAAAAGCTGTGGTGACGACACGTGGAGATGGGAATCACTGCTGAGGGAGGGAGTGGTTTGATAGATGTTATGGCGTGTGGCGTCACGGGGAAGAGGAGTTCCTGGAGGAGTGGGAGGGCGTCATGCTACGGCCGAGTGTGTGTGTGTGTGTGTGTGTGTGTGCGTGTGGAGCATATGGTCGTAAGAATAGCGGAGACGCGTACCGTCCACACACACACACACACACACACACACACACACACACACACACACACACACACACCAGCCCGGGAGAGGTCCAGGAACCGTGAAAATAATGATAATGATCATAAAAAAAAGAGGCAAAGTGATTGTATTATCCTCCAGCCATGTTTTGACAGGAGGGGCAAGAAGGAGGACGTAATTATATTTACGAGGGTAAGGAGGACTAACTCACAGGTGGCGCCCAGCCTGGTTACAGCCCCGTAAATACTCATGGCCTTAAAGAGAGAGAGAGAGAGTCTCTCTCTCTCTCTCGCGGGGGGAGGGGGGGGGGGGATCGTCGTCGTGCACGCCGCTCCCGTCTTGTCTCAGCCGCCACGGGCAATCCACCGTGGCCGAGATGCTTATTTGGCCTGCCCTTGTCTCCGTGGGTGGATGTGACCTTCGGCTGCGGGAGATAACGGAACGCTTAACCACGAGGTGAGAGAGAGAGAGAGAGAGAGAGAGAGAGAGAGAGAGAGAGAGAGAGACTCTCATATCTTGTCAAAATGTTCAGCTTGTCAACATATTTCAGCAATGTGTTTCTTACGTAAGTGTCATGATTCGTCTTGATTTGAGGTGACGGTGTTTGGTGACAGCAGACAGTGCTGGGCGTCAACTGGCGACAGCAGACAGTGCTGAGATCATACTGGTGACAGCAGACAGTGCTGAGATCATACTGGTGACAGCAGACAGTGCTGAGATCATACTGGTGACAGCAGACAGTGCTGGGATCATACTGGTGACAGCAGACAGTGCTGAGATCATACTGGTGACAGCAGACAGTGCTGAGATCATACTGGTGACAGCAGATAGTGCTGAGATCATACTGGTGACAGCAGACAGTGCTGAGATCATACTGGTGACAGTAGACAGTGCTGAGATCATACTGGTGACAGCAGACAGTGCTGAGATCATACTGGTGACAGCAGACAGTGCTGAGATCATACTGGTGACAGTAGACAGTGCTGAGATCATACTGGTGACAGCAGACAGTGCTGAGATCATACTGGTGACAGTAGACAGTGCTGAAAGCAAACTGTTGTCAACAAAGAGTGCTCAGAGTATACTGGTGACAGCAGACAGTGCTGAGATCATACTGGTGAGAGTAGACAGTGCTGAAAGCAAACTGTTGTCAACAAAGAGTGCTCAGAGTATACTGGTGAGAGCAAACAGCGCTAGGAGTAAACTGGTGAGAGCAAACAGTACTCAGAGTGTAAGAGCAAACAGCTCTTGAAGTAAACTGGTGAGAGCAAACAACGTGAGAATAAACATTGATGACACAGGAGACAGTAATGCTGGCAATGAATTCTGCCCAGGTAGGGGCCCTCCATCCTGGGAATACTCTAACAGCAGAACCTTTCTATTGCCAACGGAAATGAACAGGAGCCTGCCAGGGATCAAATTGTAATTTCCTCCTCTTCTTTTTGATGATGATGGAAGTGTGGAAATAGATTACAGTGGACCTTCAGCGCTCGAACATAAGGTGGACGGAAATGTGTATATACAACGTCACAGTTGATCGTTGCACACGACTTGGCCACGACGGCATTAACGACAGTACGACCCTTTGAGCATGACGGTACGACGTCTTGAAGGCGACGGTACAACCCTTGAGCAACGACAGTACGACCATTTCAGCACGACGGTACGACCATTTCAGCACGACAGTACGACCGATTCAGCACGACGGTACGACTTCTTGAAGGCGACGGTACAACCCATGAGCAACGACAGCACGACGGTACGACTTCTTTGAACACGACGGTACAACCCTCGAACACTGACGGTACGACTTCGTGAGTACGACGGTACGAATCCCTCTGACCTGACGCACAAGGGTCAGTGTCTATAAGCCAGGCCATCACGCCCAAGGGGTCGTGCTCAAGGGTCGTTAAAAGTGTGACGTCGTGCCTGAGGGGCGGTTCATATCAAACCGCCGACCATCAACTCTCTCCCATCATAGGCCACCAGCATTTTAATCCACCCCCTTCCCCGACCCCACGTCTCCATTTCCCCATACCGGTTATCCCAGTTTGATTAATGGCCCAGCGGGGAGGGAGAGCGTGGGGTTCGCACATACGGTACAGATCGCCTCACAAAACAATCACCAGTGGACCGTCATTGACCCGTTGGATTAAGAACTACCTTATCATTGTTGTTATTTTTCCCTCGTTCGTCTTGGCGGTGTGTGGCAACTGACCGGAGGTTGGGTAGGGGGAGGAGGGGACTCTGCAGACTCCTCCTCCTCCTCCCCCCTTTCCTCCCCTCTTGCTCATTTCTTGCCAATATATCGTCAATTAGTTTTTTGATCCTTGGTTTCTTGGACGTCACGCCTTTTATATATTTTCCTCTTCATTTTGTGTGTGTGTGTGTGTGTGTGTGTGTGTGTGTTTTACACTCGTGTTATCCAGTCTCTTCATCTTGATTACAAGTACCGAGTCTTTAATCCTCCATACGTGTACACAACCACGTACCCCAGCCTAAGCCAGGTACCTATGTACCGACCAGCCACAAGGGGAGAGGATAAACAGCAGGGATTGGCTGTGGGCCGACTGCCGCGCCTCTGCATGATTCGAACACATAGCTCCTCTGGCCCCGGGCTGGCCCGTGGTGTTCACGGTCAGTAACTACTATACCAATGATGGCCATGGTGTACATATGTAGTACGTATGTCAACACTAATACTTCAACAGATGAGGCCCCACGAGTGTACAGCTCCCTCCCCGTGTAGTACAGGTCGGTTGATTACACACACACACACACACACACACACACACACACACACACACACACAAACACACATACTGGACACTAATCTCCCTTTGCGACCCAGTTTTCATTTGAACCATTCCCTGTCTCAACTGAGCTCTGGGAACTCTACTTACTCACAGAGTCCACTAAACTGACTCTCCCTGCCGGAACATGACTCAGCTCACCGACTTTGCCCGGCTCATTAGAGTGACTTTCGTCGCTGGGCTCACTGCTCTGCTCGCCAGGCTCATTTCGCTCACTTCTCTGATCTCACTGTCCCGACAGAAGGAGGGAATGATCCTCTACCTCACATTCTCTCTCTCTCTCTCTCTCTCTCTCTCTCTCTCTCTCTCTCTCTCTCTCTCTCTCCTGATCTCACGGGGTTACGGTCAGCTCACTTGGCCGACCGGCCAGGCTGTGGTCAGCTCCCTTCTCCCACTGACCTGGCTCAAGAGCCAAGCCCTTCCCCACACCCCCACCTCACCCCCCTACACTTCAGCCGAGCAAATCATGGTTCCAGGGCTCTCCACGTCGATTCGCCATTCAATTTCAAATCAGGAGATACGAAAGCAATTACCCGAGGGCGGAACAAGAGTGCACGGGTGGACGGACGAGCCGTCGACTTGATGGATTGAATGTTGATGGATGAAAAGATGTGAACACTTGTGTGTGGCCTCACTCTTTTTTGGGGGGGAGCGGGGTGAAATGTCTTGCCTGGTCTTAAGTCCTTGAGTACGACGGCAGATCACGACGTTACGACCCTTGAGTACGATGGTAGATGACGACGTTACGACCCTTGAGCACGACGGTAGATCACGACGTTACGACCCTTGAGTACGACGGTAGATCACGACGTTACGACCCTTGAGCACGACGGTAGAGCACGGCGTTACGACCCTTGAGCACGACGGTAGAGCACGGCGTTACGACCCTTGAGCACGACGGTAGAGCACGGCGTTACGACCCTAGAGTTAGACGGTGCTGCACGGCGTTGCGATCCTCGAGCACGACGGTATGCTATACCCATGAGCATGACCTACGACCATAGTGCACAACGGTACGACCCATGCCTTCCTCATTTGTGGACGTCACATTGATGTGTGCAGCTGTGATCGTCAGGATGTCCCTCAGGCTGAGGCTGTAAGGCGGTGGCGTCACACGAGTTGAGGAAGAAAGTATAAGTTGTAATGCAGGCTCGTCAGGGGTCGAGTAGCAACTAGTCCGAGACAGTGTTGTCTTGGCGGTACACAGAAATAATGGTTCAGTCGTTGTTGTCCGGATGGGATTAAGTCGTGGCCGCAAGTGGCGGGTGTGGAGGAAGGGAAAGCAGTTAGGGTGCGGTGGAATAGGTGGTGCGGTGTTTGAGGTGGAGAAGGTGGTGGATGGTGGAAGAGATGGGGCAGATGGTGGATAGAGGGGCTGGTAGTGGATGGTGGAAGAGGTAGGGCAGACGGTGGATAGAGGGGTTAGTGGAGTAGGTAGCGAATGGTGGAAGGACAGATAACGGGAGAGCTGACGGTCTATGATGAGGTTACGTGCTGGAGGACAGTAGCAGGGTAACTGAACTCACTGTTGTGCTGGTAGAAGAAACAGGATTGGAAGGCAACGCTCAACCCACCACTCCCTCGGGCACAAGAAACACCAAGAAAAACACAAAAAGCTAAGAAGAATCACTGTGTAGTATGGGAAAGGTTGACTTCCCCTGAAATCGTATAGGAAACTGTGAACGGGAAAAGTTCCCTATTCTGACTGTAGAGAGCTTCTACGAGGAGGAGGGATGAGGCCAAATATGAAACTAACAAAAAATGATTTCATTAGAAAATAATCCCCTTCTGAGACCGCCTCAAGTCTTGTTTCAGCGAAACGTTTGTGTCACCTTGATTCAAAAGATGTTGATGGTCCTCACACTGACATCATTTGAGAGTGTATTCCAAAGTTCTGCAACTATTAACCTGAAATTAAACGTAAACACACGTTGCCAATATACTTCCCAACTTCTGATTTCGTACCGTTATTTCTGGTCACTTGGTCTATAATTAATGTGAAGAACTTTTTGTATGTCGTCAAAAGAATTTGAGTATTTCGAACAATTCTGATGTGGGTCTCCTTGGAACCTCCGCTTTTTTTCTTTTCTTTTTTTCAGACAGTAATCGAAGGTGTTGAAGTCTTTCTTGACGAGGCTCTTTTCTGTAAAGTGATGAAAATAGTTCTGTTGCTATATGCTGAATTTATTCTAGTTTTTCTTTGTCCTTTGGTGGAGTCTGGTTACCAAAACAGAACATGGGAGTGTCTGACCTGGGCCTTGTATAGAGTAAGTATTGTATCATTCAGTTTATAGTTACCATATCTAGATATATAACCGAGCGTCCTCTGAGCTGCATTATGATGCAGATAATCTTTCGTACTTCAGGTCATTACCGATAATCACTCCAAGGCCGTTTCTTTTTTAATAATCATTAATTATCAATAGTGGGTTGACAAGTATCAATTTCCTGGTTTTCATTTCATTCGCCAGTATCCATTATTTTGCATCCGTCTACAGCGAAGCCCACTTGCCCACGATTCTGGACCACTCCATCAATGTGTCTCAATCACTTCGAATCTTCTTAAAGCAATCTTCCATTTAACTAGACTATGTTTCCTCATTTCGTGTCATCGGGAAATTCTTCTCCACTTCTTGTGGTGAGCTCCCCCTCCCCCAAGATCGATGATACGGATAGTCAAAAAGTTTGGGGTCTTTGGGACCGAGCCTTATGGTGCCTCCCTGAGGCAATATGTCACGTTAAGGCAGTTGGGTTCTTCCCTCACTCAGTGCCATACGTTGTTCTTCTCAGTGAGTCACCGTTCCTACGTTAGGTTTAGGCTTCCCACGCTGTGAGTTTTGACTTTAGTTCGCGATCATCTCGACGAAAGTTCAGAATGCCACGTCAGATGTTCGTGTGAGATCCATTGCCTCGAATATTGTCTTCACTGTTCGATGATTCGTACATCATTACTACACCCTTACGCATTCGTTCGTGCACCGTAACTACACCCTTATGCATCTGTATGTTTATTCCCCGTCTTCGCCGTTTCATGGCCGTCGCCTGGTCATCTGTCCGTGAATATCTGTGACACACTGTTCCAACAAGTCACAGACCCCAGATCCATTCTCTCCGGTTGTCCATACCATCTAAACATTTGCCTTAACTTTAGCAGTAACTCTGGTGCCTGTTGACTGAGCCGGCACCGTCCGTCTGCCAGGTTTTGCTTCCCCGCCTCTCCGTAGGTAATTATAAGCAGTGATGAAGGAAGGTAACTTCATGTGAGTAGGGTGGTGCACTCCTGCCTCCTCTTGTGTCTTTCATTGTGGTATGGTTATCGTAGGGGACCCGTGAGCCAACTTCTAGCTCCCCTCTCCACACACACACACACACACACACACACACACACACACACATGTAACATTTACAACGAGAGCATATGGTGTTAAGTACTAGCAGTAGGGTGTGTTGAGGGAGCAGCAGAGAAAACATTGAAGACAGTAAATAAAGTTTAACTGGAGACAAAGAAGAAAAAAAAGTGTGGGGCAAGACAACAAAGACACGATGTCAGGAGATGTAACTGACACAGCTGTCAAGATGCGTCTGCATGATACAGGGGTGCCAGAGATGACTACATCAGCACGGGATGGGAGGAGGAAGTAGTGTGTGAAATCAACGAAGGAAATCAGGCTTTAAACTACAGAGCGCGCGCGTTTTTATTATTATTATTATTATTATTATTATTATTATTATTACTATTATTATTATTATTATTATTATTGTAACTATTATTATTATCATTATTGTAATTATTATTGTAAGGGATCGCTGAACGTCGAAGGAGCAGATCAGTAAATTAAGGCACTCGGGGAAGAAAAAGTTATTGATGGAGTTTGAGGACAATCATTTATGTGGAAAGTTTCTGGGCGAAGTTTGAAAGTGTTATTACACTCGAAGACCCCAGAGGCGTACTATTACGACTAGTCAAGGAAGGTATAAAAGCATATATATGGTGTGAGTGAGGAAGGCTGATGGACGAGCTAGAACAGCGCCTGAGCAGCTCCAACACCAGATGGAAATCCCCCTGTGTCAAAGCACTTGTGATATTGGTCATCAAGATTTTGCACCATTGAGGGCACCGTTCCAATCTAAGAGCCACAGAGAGTCGGTCAGGGAACAGTTTCAGGGCCACATTGTGGTAAATATGGTACAGTTTCAGGGCCACAGGGGGTCGGTCAGGGAACAACAGTCTCAGGGCCACATAGGGTCGGTCATGGAACAGTCTCAGGGCCATAGAGGGTCGGTCTGGGAACAACAGTCCCAGGGCCACAGCCAGCCGGCCTGGAACAGTCTTAGGGCCGCGGCAGGTCCAGCCCGACGCGGCCTCGGGGCCGACCAGGGAACAATTAATAAGATTAAGGGAGTGTTGCCGTCTTGGGCGCTCATGGTTTTTCGGCTTAATAGCAAACAATATATATCAGCATTCACCAGACGCAGGCGAAGCTGATTCATTTTTCGGATCTCGTGTGTGTGTGTGTGTATATATATGTGTATATATATATATATATATATATATATATATATATATATATATATATATATATATATATATATATATATATATCTTTCCCTGTTCTCGGAGGGAGAGAGAGAGAGAGAGAGAGAGAGAGAGAGAGAGAGAGAGAGAGAGAGAGAGAGAGAGTAAATAATGTAGGTATTCAAGAAATAGACATTCTCTAACGATAAACTCTGCTGATAACAGTTCTGTGTCTATGTGTCTGTATGCCAGTATATACAGTATTTGCAAGGGGAGGCCCGTAAGCTCCTGTTCATCATTGATTATCAAAGGAATGGACCGTTTACGCCATAGCGCTAGGTGCCACAAGTACACCAGGGTATAGAGTAAACACTCGTGTACTTCATCATTACCCATGCCTACCTCCGGACATGACCTGCTCCGCTCTCCAGTGTCAGGCGTAACAAAAAGATGGACGAGTTTGAACGTGTGGCTGAGGACCACCGGCACATACTGTCTGTCTGTATCTCTAGGGTTAAGGAGAAGGCACAGTGATAATGCTCATCACTCACATGTAACTCCTTAGGAGCAAAGTATGTATGATGTTGTTGCTCATGGCTGGAGTGTGAGGGACTGTCTCGGGTTCGTTAAGCACATCACAGTCCACCAACTGACCGGCTGACTGGATAAGAGGTATCGCCCAGTCTCTCGTAATCATGGACTGGTACAACTGTTAAGAGTTGCATCGTTACACTACCTGTCAAAACATGACAGTTTCATAATTTTGCCTCTGCTCTGTTCTCTTGATCATGTCTCGCTTCTTCTGGCATTTGCAGTAGGACGGGTCTGGTGGTCCCCACCAGTCAAGCTGTGGGACGAAAGTAGTGACATTCGCTGTGCCTAGAACATGTAATTACCACTTAAAAAGTAAGTAAATCTATTGAAATAAAAAAAGGCCACTAATGGGAAATTAATGACCGAGGAGATGAACTTACCGACTATCTTATTTCAACTAATTACAATTAGCTATTCGGGGGGAGGGGGGTGGGCCCAGCACACGGGTGCGCTGCGAGGCCATTTGGGTAATCACATCACGGACGCTACAGATCTGGGTTTAAAACAAACTCCAATGTGATATCACCCCAGGGCTGGACACTGGCTTAAAGGCGAGGCACTGTCTCCTCCTCCTCCTCCTACCCACGGCTGGATACTGGTCTGTTCTGGGAACGAGTTGTTCGACACCACTATTTGCGTGGCTTCATCTGCGCTGATGTCCATGCTCATAGCACCAGATGGTGGGGGAATCGTCAGTTAAGTTATGAATAGTGTTGGTGACAGGACGCTGCCCTGGGGGACCCCGCGCAATAAAGGGAATTCCGGGGAACGTTGTAGATTTGATGATTTCTGCGTTGCGTTGGATAAGGAAGTACTTGGTATTGTAGGCCGTCAGTCCAAACTTTGTCGAGGGCTTCACTTACATCTCTTTGTTCGGCTGTGAAATTCATTCCTTGTCCTCCTTGGCGTCCACTCATCCCACAGCCTGTGGACGCCTCCTCACCCCAGATTGATCGATTCTTGTTTGTCTCGTGTTTGTCGTGCATCACCTGTGTGTTTGTCGTGCACCATCTCTGTACCTGTCGCGCATCGTGCACATGCAGCAGTGTAAGAAAATTTTGATCATGAGGACCGTGCAGTATAGAACGTCATGGAACTACCCATTCAGCACCTCCTCACATCTTTTTTTCTTTCCCCAGCTCACTGTTCGTGAGGAATTACCTATTTGTACCGTACAGGGAGGGAGTTTTACGCTCGTGGGGTCCACGTCTCTTGAACATTCTGTAATACCACACATCTTATGGTGGGTGTTTGTGTTTGCACCATTATAAAACTTCATGTCAACGTTTGCCCTACGTTTGTACTTGTGTACTGTCCAAGAACTTGCTGGGGAATACAGTCCTCCATCCTGCTTCCACTTGCTGGGGAACACAGTCCTCCATCCTGCTCACACTTGCTGGGGAATACAGTCCTCCATCCTGCTCACACTTGCTGGGGAACACAGTCCTCCATCCTGCTCACACTTGCTGGGGAATACAGTCCTCCATCCTGCTCACACTTGCTCGGAAATACAGTCTTCCATCCTGCTCACACTAGCTCGGATATACAGTCCTCCATCACACTTCTTATAATTGATTAAAATAATTGCTCGTGGCTGTAGCATTTTTTCATTTTTTATCATCATTTTCATAACGATTTCTGTGAGGATAACGCCCTCCCAACTGCCACTTGCGGTTTACGTTTTCCCTTCCAGTATTCCCTTAGGTCCGGCCTGAGGATCGATGATGGAAAGCAAGACATTTCAATCTCTGAGGGGCGTGTCCATCGTACAGTGGCAGGGCTGATCCGGGTGCCATAGGAAACTATAGTATTTGCCGCTCTTTCCAGGAGGCTGGAACTGGAACCCTCTCGTCTTTCATCTCTGGAGAGACTCCTCTGGAGTGTCTCCGTTCCCTTTACCTCACCCTGATGGTGTAACCAGTTCATTCGTTCGTCGACTGATCAGTTCGTGTTGCCATCTGTCATTTGAAGTGACGAGTCTTGATAGAGTACGGATCTAAGAGTTGGTTGCTGCTATTGCTGCAAGGACAGAGGATCGTCTGTCGACTCCTCCGGCGTGAGCCAGTACCTCAGGGGATGTTCCAGGTGGGGAGAGTGTAAAGAGGCTCGTTAAAGGGCGATGACCCGTCCTTAGTTCTTGGTAGAGCCATCTACGTATCCTAGTCGTCATGGTGGCGCTGACTGTATGTCTTCGTACAACGTACCTTGATGATAATGTACGACCTAATACGTCCAGGCTCGCTACGAGGGATGACTCCTACGTATATCTTTGGTAAGATAGATATCTTTATTATACTTTCCGTATTTCACAAGGCCCAAAGTTAGTAGCACAATGTGAAGTGAAACGAGTGATATCCATCTTGTATATGTCACTTCACTTCACACATTTGTTGAGTTCACATCACACAGTCGTGTACACTGATCAGCGGGTCATATATAGGGCACGTTTCGGTGTTGATTGAGCTCTGTGGTCGAGTGTGCCATTCCTCTAGTGGTGCAGCAGTGTCCAGGCACTCTGTTGTCGTACGTCTTCCAAGATCAGATAGAAAAAGGGGAGAGGAGGTACGGTAAGCGAACTCTGAAAATAATGCACGCAGGAAATAATAATAATAATAATAATAATAATAATAATAATAATAATAATAATAATCAGCAGAGCCGCACGTGCTTATGTTGACGATAAACTTTCGGGTGAGAGGTGTTCCAGTTTGTCGTTCGTGGGGGAGTGTTACTGTGAGGACGGGAGGCGGAGGGAGGGAGGCGGTAAATGAGGCAGGAGATTAAGTAACCGAACAATTACAGTTAGTCGGGTGTCAGGCCGGCACGAAGGCGGCCCTCCCTCCGTGAGGTAATCCTCTCCAGCCACACCGGGTCCAATACAACCATCGGCCCTTCGCTCTCACTCCCTGTGTCCGATGTTTCCTCACGGCTGCTCTCCCTACCATTCGCTCCTTCCTTTGTGTCTACCTCCCTCCATCCCTCCTCTCTCACTTCCCATCGTCCCTCGTCTTTCCCTAGTTATCTGCCGACCTCCCACACTTTTCCAGCTTTTCTGGCGATTACATTTCTCCGCCTCTGTCGCTCGTTCCCTCATCCTTCCGCCTCATTCTCACCTCGTGTGAACCAAACATGGTGCACAGCATTTCCATCTGATTCTCTCCCTTTCTTTTCTTTGACTCCGTTTATCTCCTCTTTGTGGCCGTCTTCGTTTCCTAACTTGCAGAAAGTCTCTTTCTCTCTCCTACGTAGCGGACTCTCTCTCTCTCTCACGTATTTTCACTGTTTATTTTTCGCCAGATTTCTCTTGTTTGTTCTCCCTCTTTACTCCGGTTATGTTGCTTTGTCGTTATGTGCCTCCCTCCGTCCCTTTCTGTCTTTCTCTTTCCTGCTCCCCTAAAACTCCCCCCCAACTCCACCTCCTCTCCAGTCATTTCAGCAAGGCCAGCGAGGTACTGTATCAAAACCAACAGCCGTAGTAGGGAGGGATCCCTCCTCCTCGAGTCTTCTGAAGGTTTAAAATGTCGCCAAGTCATATTTGTAGTCCCGCTGAGAACTGAGTGGGTTGGTGGCACAATTTTCTCCCCTTGGCACAAGACTGGAGCGCAAAACTGAACCAACAGCTTAATTCAAAGTAACATGTCATCGTCGTCGTATAAAATAATGGTACGAGAGTTTTACACTCTCCCTTTGTGTTCGCATGCCCCTCAAGGCTTCCACTGTACCTTACAGCGAAGGGCTTGATTACATCGTTCGCATGAATTAAGTTATGTGTGTGTGTGTGTGTGTGTGTGTGGAGGGGAGGGAGTAAGTCCTTGGCTTCCCCCATTCATCTTGCAAGATCCTGGACGCGAAGGATGAATCGAGCTGGGGATCTTTCAGGCAGATGAAAAAACTTTGGTCGTCTGGGGCTGTAGCACTGTCTTGCTGCCCTCGTCGATCCGGCCTGATAACTGGGTGCGATGCTTGGGGGGGTAAGCGGCGGTGAACGATGGCGGCGGTGGAAGATGATTGTGGCGAGTGGCGGCGATGCAAGAGAGAGAGAGAGAAAGTGTTGAAAGCTTGGGAGCTGTGTGAAAATGTGCTGATGGTAATTGCGATGAAAGATTGTGATGGTAATGATGATGAATGACGCTGATGAACTCGGGCACAAGGGGGTGGCTCCGGAATTATAGTAAAAATGGCCCTCCGAGTTTAATGGACTTCCAGAAAGACCTTTTTTGAAAAAGCAGGTTTTCTCCCTCCTCAAAGAGCTGTTAGATGATTTTCGTTTTATCCTTAATTCTTTTAACCATTTTCATGCCTCGTTTTAAAGCGGGATTTAGTAAGATCTCGAGGCAACATCACATGTTAATGTAATTAGTAAGTATAGAACAAATATTTAAACTTTCTTCTTGTCAGAGACAGAGCTCACTTTCTCGTAGAAACCTTAAGAGATTCGTTCTACATGTTCTCCTTTCCCAAAAACCGTGTTGCCTCAGCTAGAAAATTTTTCATCCGATACGACAGATCATGAATTCAAACTGTAAGAGCTTGGTCCTGGCATAGTCATACCCTCATGGCTTCCTCAAATTTAGCAAGAGCAAGTAACTTTCTAATTTGATGCTTCGGGAGTGCAGTACGAAAGACTACGTTCTTCGGTATAACACTGTTTATGGCCGTCATTAATCATGACAGTGTTCACCAGCTACGTGAACACTGGGTCTTGTTCATTTCTAAGAGTTTCACACACTCTTCCTAATTATCCGTCTGTCAATCATCCTTTGTTCTCTGAAACTAGGAAGGCAATTTTCTCCTGCAGGCGAGGGTGTTACTCGAAGTCGCAGGGAGGAGTAGCACACACACCAGGGAATTACTGCCAATAATGACTCAGGAGCATTTGCTCCAGCCCATCTGGGGTATTGCCTTGAGCCACCACCATCTTATGAAGGGAGACAGTTATTACACAGCTGGCATACGTGTATTTTAAAGGCGTACTTACTCAGCTCTGTTTCTGTAAAGCATCTGAATTACTAGGGTAGGTTAAAAGCTCTTTACCAGCGTAGTCCCAAGGGATAACATAGTATTTCATATATATATATATATATATATATATATATATATATATATATATATATATATATATATATATATATATATATGTGTGTGTGTGTGTGTGTGTGTGTGTAATATGAGATGCACTCCTTCTTTCTCATAATATAATAATCCCATCCTAGCAGGGCGCGGCACACGTTCGCCAGACTGTGCGGCTGGAAGTACACTAGGAACCAGAAGTGCAGTCGACAGTCTCAGGGGGGAAATGTAACGTAAACATCCGAGGCCCAAGGCTGTTTTTCCCCCGGTGCTGGTAAATGTTAGAAACATTATGGAAAGCCGCTTGACTCCCTGAAGAAGAAATATAGTTCCATTATTGTGGCAGACCTGCCGACCCCCGCTGCTGCACTGGTGTGGCGGGAGTAAGGGTATGAGCGTCCTGCAGTGGTGGTGGGGGAGAGAGAGAGAGACCTCACCCACGCTAGGTTGGTCGCTCCTGCTGGGGTAGGGAGCAGCCTAGCGACGATGGTGGTGGTGGTGAGTGATGGACTGGTGGTGAGTGGTGATGGAAAATGGTGACAGCAGTGTTGGTGAAAAATGGTGATGATAGTTTCAGTGGGATTCTGGATCTATTCGTGACTTATGGTTCTTACTGGTGAGTGTTGGTAGTGGTGGTGACGAGTGAGTGATGATGACGGTGATAGTGAGTGCAAATAGTGATGATGGTGGTGTGTGTGGGTGGGGAGGACGATTATTCAAATAGAATGCTGATTCCTTCATGGGTGAATGGCAGTAGCGATGATGACTTCCCTTCAAAAAAAGGGTGCAGGTATATGCGATTCACTGGTTGACCTAGAGGTTAGCCTGAGGGTGAATGGTCGTGATAGATAAGATGAAGAATGATCATTTAACCTGAAATCACTGGTGGACTAAGCCTCATTGTTGCAAAATCTAGCCTCATTTCCATAGTCTTCTGTCTTTATTATACTGGGAAAACCTGGCCTCGTTTCTATGGTGCACTGTATTTATATTTGATTTTGTTTGGGTTGAATTTCTTAAATCACCTTAGGAGTGGTGTTGCCTGTTCATGTTTCAGATGCGTTGCGGCAGTCCACACCCAACGGTGTCTTTGTATACATATCTTGTTTGTTTGTGATTTACTGGCACAGGACGTGTCCTTTTGAGCACAATTTAGGATTTCGTATTTCCATGCATCTAATTCCTCTTGTAGTTCCCAGTGTATCTAGTTCATCTATTTGAAGTTAAAATTTCCTGTTATGAGGATCTTCCTACAACTCCTTTAGCCTAGTATTGCCACAGCTTGTGCCATGAAAATTGCACATATACTGATATCATTAAACAATTGATCCAGTTAATGGATAGTATAGGAAGGTCCGATCCACTTGGTGTATGGTATAAGAAGGACTTAGATGGCAGTGTATTCACACACACATATAAGTTTTCGACTCTAAGCTGTTTCAAGACCATCATCCACCAGGCCTCATTGTAACTTTCGATTTCCTCCTGTCAGCCGAGCCTAACTCTATCCTCTCTTTCTTTCTGTACTTTCTTTAAATGATTTTTTTCACGGGTCTACATCCTTGGTGAATCTTATCTCGACTATACACATATTTCGCCATTTTGTTTTCCCACTGCAGTGTCTCAAACTCCACTTCATTGTCGTCTACTACTGCAGTCTATCTTTAATTGTGCCATTTAACACTTCAGTCACTAACTCCTCTTCTCTCCCCTCTAACACTATTTCATCAACATTTGTAGATTTTATTTCGCCCAGTTTGTCTCTCCGGGTTGTTTTGATGTTCTCTGGTTCCTGCCACGACCTCTGAATTAATATGATCATTTTTCTATCTCCTCCCTTGGTCTGTCTATATGTACAGCCTGCAGAATTCATGTCGGTTGGGCAGGTTATCATCCTGGCTTGATTAACACAGCTAGACATAAGGTATGCACCACGACCCTCCGGCCACTGTACTCTCAACACTGCCATCACATTCACTGTTTAACCTTTTACAACACTTCCCTCTCATAACCATCACAATACTACTCTCACAACACCCACTCACAATGCTTATTACCACCCTCATAACACTCCATGTACAGTACAGTACATTTTGCGGTTTGTAATCATAATACTGCCCTCTCGACATATGCATACAACACTAATTTCACCACATGACTTTAACTGTACGTACTTTACGGCCAACCCCTACATCACCATCCCGGCAGCTCCTCCTCCTCATTATCACCATCATAACGCTGTGTGTAGGGCAGCTCACATCATGACCCTAACGTCATCTTCAGCACATCGTCCCTAAAACACCATCTTCACACTATGCCGTGGTTTGCAAACACGGTCATCGGATCGCCGTCAGTGCATCACCATCGCTTTGACATCGCTATTACCTTCTTCCTTACACTATTTCCTCACATCGTCACCGCTATCATTTTCACATGACATTACCAGTGTCACAGTGGACTTGACAAACACAGCACTGACCCTCAGTGCTCTCACGAAACCTCTCTGCAGGACTAGATACAACCACAAGTCACTGCACTCGCACTACAACACCCAGCAGGGCACACTGTTGGCGCCCTGTGACGCGGAATAACTATTGATAAACTGGGTGAAGGTATTTCTATACACGTACACGTTTGGAGGGAGTCGAAAGGGAATGTGTCATCAAACGACGCTCGTGTAAAAGGCATGAGGATTAAGTGCGCGAAATACAGACATGAAAAATAGGCCACGCCGCCCGCTCTTACAGGAGCGGTCTCCACCGGAATGCCCTTCAGAAGCTATGGCCGTGTGTGTGTGGGCCGGCCGGGAGGCGTCACCTGCCCGAGCCATCAACAGAGCTCGTCCAACCTGGTGGAGAGGACCGAATCCCGGGCCACGGAAATTGCCTTCCACCCCATGCTATTACCAGGGAGCTTACGGACCCCCGGATGTCTGTGGCGCGGGTCCTTACCGCCGTCCGTATCTCTGGAGATTCTTTCGCCTTCCAGAGTCGCGCCACAAGTTTTGTATTCGCGGGACTTGCTTGCATATCTCTGTGGGGGATTGAATTCTCAGAGAATCTTCGCGGTTTCTGCATTCTTTACCGACTCGTAAATTCCTGTGGGTCTTGCATGTTTGTGGCTTCGTCATCTCGAGATTTAGGATTTCGTTTTTCGATCCTGGATCTTTCACCAGTGCGTTAAGTGTGCGTAATGGAAATACCTGTAGACACTACTGATGAAAGTCATATATCTGTAGCTGTTTTGTACATCTGTGAACTTCCCTGGAGGTATGGCCCTTCGCAAAAGGGGTGGCCAGTCACTGCAGGCCATTCGGTTCTTGGTGCAGATTACAGAGTTGTGTCCATTGAAGGACCTGCCCTCCACCTCACCACCTTACCCAGCTGCGGGTGTGTGGCGAACCTGCGGCGCCATGCCAGGATACAGCCAATGTGGTAATGTATTCAGGTGGTAATACAGCAGTGGCGCCATGCTGTCTGATAAGCCCTTTATGCTTATGAATTCTTGATGTCTTGCCGAAGCTCCGCGTGCTTGATGTATGCAAATGATATTCATGAGTGCGGATTCAAATAGAAAAAGGGACTTTTTCTAGAATCATAACACTCACAGTTTCGCACCGCGCTCGAATCACTATTCTGAGCACAGCGACGTGGGGAAGGACAGGCATTCAGGTGTGCGTTCCCCTCTCACTGTACGAGACGTTCTCAATTCCGTGCACGGCCAGGGCTGGAACGTAACAGTCACATCAGTCAGTAATGATATTAACCAGTTGTGTGATGTATAGCTCTAGGCTTAGAACGTCCGGAGGTGGGAGGGAGGAGAGGAGCCGCTTGAGTTATCCGTGGAGGTGATTCACCTGAGTAGATGGGTTTGCCCGATTATAATTACATGATTGATGCTTCGAATTGTCAGTGGAAGGGATACAATTGCCTTGCTGTGTTGTGTGAGCTGCTTTACGCCTGTATGTGTCAGTATATCGACGTGGTATAAAAAGCTGGTGACTGTTTAGGTATATTTTTTAGACATTGTACCGGTAGGACAGTGCTAATGAAAGCACCAGAAGTGGGGTTCACTTTTACTCAGTCTCGACTGGAAGACTGACATAATCATGTTGTACTGTCTCGTTTGTGAGTATTCTAACATTACGCCCTCATTCCTTTGTCTGTCTTTCCTTTAGTCCCAACTGTTTGAAAAAATTAAAATTCTTTCCTTGCCACTCCACATTTCCGAGTCTCTTATCTTTTTCTTATTTGTCTTCAACAGTTTTTTATCCACTTCTTTCACTCTTTCTCTCAATTATTTTTCCTTTTCTCATTTTGTTGCCACATTTCTCTCCAAATTATTTTGACTTATTTTTTCCCACTCCCTCTCTTATCTCCTTGTCCGTTTTCTTTCCTTTAGTTCTCTAAAATCTTTTCTGCATCTTTTTTTATTCTCCTCTGTATCCCCACCTACGGAGAACGCTTCTGTCTTTATTTCCTTTTCCTCTCCCTTTGTTTTCTCCTTGCTGGCACTCTGGTCCTCAGCTGCTGCTGTTGCCTTAAAACGAGACCCAGCCTAACACCTTCCTCCATGAGACCTGAGGTGTGTCCGTGTAAT
This sequence comes from Panulirus ornatus, assembly GCF_036320965.1. NCBI lineage: Eukaryota > Metazoa > Arthropoda > Malacostraca > Decapoda > Palinuridae > Panulirus > Panulirus ornatus. The sequence goes on along the minus strand of NC_092266.1, from coordinate 11,960,753 downwards.
CACCTGCTCGTATACCAGTCTCCTTCCTTTCTTTCCTGTTAAATTCTCTTTCGGTCCTTTCTTCTTTCTCTTCTTCCTTTCATGCTCTTCCTTTTCTCAACTTTCTCCTTTATTTCATATACCCTGCCATCATTACAATCTCGTACCTTCCATGCTCTACCATACCCTTGTATCTTCTCCCTTACCTGTATCTACTTCCACCATATTCCTGTTATCACCTTTCATTTCTCTTTTTTTATATTTTACGCCATAAGTTTGTTAACTGGTTAAATATGGTTTGAGTATCCCGTGGATTGTATTAGGGAAACGTGGGGTGGTAAATATAGAGAATTAGCAGAGTTGATTCGAGTCGGTAAATCCGTAGACTTGGTGTGCATTTGATTTGAAACTCTGGTTAGTATTTGGTGTCAGACTTGGGTGTTACTATGTCCAGTAGACGAGTTTACTGGCTGAGTAAAGATGGGTAAATCTGTATTTCAGTATTATTAGTTAAATTTAGATGGATAATTCCATAGAGTGTTTTCCCAAATTTTCGTCTTGCAAATCTAGTATTCTTAACTGCTTTAAAAATGTTGGATGAAAAATCCGTAGATGATTGTGGTCCTATTGAAATGTGGTTTGGTAATTCTTAGAGTACGTAGTAATGAGTACCAGGGATAAATATAGTGGAAACTTATCTTTTTCTCAGTTTAAAGGGAATAAATGGATGTAACCGAGTAACGCTGAGCCTCTAAACCCATCCATTTCGTGTGTTGCTGCTGTAGTGTTGGTCAGGAAATCCCAAAACTTGCTTAATGGTTATGTAGTGTTCGGTAAAGCCATAGACTGTCTCACCTTTGTTGACATATGGGATGATAAGGATGCAGAATTCACTGGTTCAGTAAGAGCTGGTGAATCTTTGTGCTGAAATGGTTTGGTCGTATTGAGAGAATGAGATAGGGAGGTCAGAAGTAGAGGAAAAAAAAAGCGAACGGGCCTGAACCTTGCAGGACGGTGAAAGACGTACTTGGAATTGTGAATTGGAACGATTTGGCATACTGCGGTCGACGTGCTGTCGGTAGGCTAAACCAGGGTATATGAAGCATCCTGGATAAACCATAGAAGGGTCTGTGGGGCCTGGTTTTGGATAGGGAGCTGTGGTGAGTGGACGTGACTTTTCTTCGTCTGCTCCAGGTGCTACCTCGCAAACTTTGGAAAAAGCGATCGACTATGGTGGGGGTAAAACATATAAAATATAGACTGGTATATCCAAAAATCGTCTGATGAAATCTGGGTTAGTAAACCTGTAGGCCATTTTAGTTGGGGAAAAACTGAATTGCTAAGTCAGTAGACTTGGTAACTGTGAGTAAATAAATCCGTAAACTTTTGATGTTGGTTAGTAATTTTGTTATCAAGTTAAATCTGGGTTGGTAATTCCAATAATTGCCATTTCGATGTGATACGGAAATGTAGGTTGTAAACCTGTAGTATGAGTGGGTATATCCATGGATATATTTAAATCGTTTATTTTGGGCTGGAAACTGTGTTAACTGCGTTACGTTGGTAGATGAGGGTATTCAAATTGGTTTAACCTGGTTTGATAAATCCGTAAGCTGTTTCGCTTAATGTAAGTTGGAAAATAAATTATTTTACCTTATTGGTGAAAAATTTTGAAGTATATGGTAGTAAATCCACAGACAGCTCTTAAACGATTGATAAATCCGGAGAATTAACCGAATAGATAATGAATGATACATGTTTAGACTATGTTGATGTAGAAGTGTCATTAAATCTGTAATCTTAACAGGTGAGATCCAGTGGGTTGATGAATTATTATCTACAAACTAGTAACTGTAAAATTATTGTGCATTTGCGTTGTACTTGCTTGATATCTACCATTTCTTTGCTCGATTCACTGTCACCTGTGCCTTTTCTTAAAAACTTTTGGTAGGATTGCCTGGTTAGTGAAAAAAATAGTTTGCTTTTCATCTAATTTGCATATGCGGGCGTCGATGTTGCTAGTTCGTTTGTACTAGTTTCAATTATGACCGAATCGTGTACGTCTTTCTGAGACACCACTGCCGTCCGCCCCTTTCTCACATGCTGTATTTAGATGCATTAATCCGTTGGTCGTGCTCCTTCATCATGTTTCGCACCGCAAATGACCGGCATGTGGGCTTCTTTCCATTCGTAACTTCCAGAGCGAATGTGGATAATGTGATTCTTGCAGATGTATGAAATTGTACGAATTATAAGTTTTATAATTGAACTTTGTGGCAAGAGTTCTTTTTAAGTTTATACCGACGAGACCAACAGTGCCAGGAGCCTCGAATCTAGCGTTCTTGTTTTGAAAATGTCCATCGCCTCTTTGGAACGGTAAAACTTCAGTAATCAAAACTTGCTTCCTCAGTGCGTTACGAAGTGGCAGCAGCTAGGAATTTGGTGAACGTGTGCTTCTATAAGAGCACACTAGTCACCTTAAGAAACGCCACCAGGGCCTTTCGTTCGTATATTCGCATTCACAGGTCTTTCGTCCACCAGAGCCACTTACCAGTGATGTGTTTCTTCATGACCATGATACTTAACAGGTAGCCTGCCTAACTGCACCGATTATGAACCTTCCGCACTCACTCTCTCACATATTGCTCTCATTTTGGCAACCTCAAGAATATATTTGACTCATGAGGTTTAATTATCCTGCCAGTCATACTTGAATCAGTAACAGATCTTTGGAATTATGAAATGGTTTTCTTCCCAAACAGTCAAGGAAATGCCTTGGTCTCCTTTTCCACTCCCAGCCCAAACCTTTATGTAATGCCCACCATTGTCATCCCTCTATCCTCAGTTATCACTTAGAACATTTGTCTAAAGTGTCCGTCTCTCTCTTCCTTACAGGCGAGCACCCAGCAGCCATGCAGACCAACACGGGCGTTACAAGTGCGAGGGCACCACAGCCGGGCCACCTGGTGGCGGCGCTCTGCCTCACCCTCGCCACTCGTCTCTTCCTTCGTCGCTGCTGAACTTCCTCATTTTCACTTTAATTTTATTCCCGCGGGAAAAAAAACGAGAGGAAAAAGAAAGTAACGTTATTTGCTCTTATTCTTGAGAGGGAAGACGTTGTCCTCTCGTATTCCTGAGAAATAAAAACGTTATCTACTCATATGACAGAAACTTTTCTCGTCTTGAGTAGGATTTTTTACCTCAGTTGGAGCAAAGATTTTTAAGAGATATTACGTAGGGATTTTTTATTTTTGAAGTCCAGACTATGAAAGTCTCGACTTTCTTGGTTGTATTCGGTGCTACATTGTGTTGTTACTGTCGGCGACCGGTTGGCCTTAACGTGTTTAAACCGATTTTGTAGATATTATTTATTTTTTATCACTTGACTGGTACGATATTTATAGGGAGGGTTACAGACTGTTCTTGTGGGTGACCCCCAACCAAAGCTGATCAGATAGAAATTCATTGGAAGCCCCTTACTTTATGGTCTCAATGGCCTCTCTCCTTTGCTTCCCCTTTATTTCTAGAATCGTGAAAATGCTCAAACAATGTGATGGACTACGTGTATACATGTACATACGGACTTTACGTGTGTTGGTGGTTTTCGGTGGGGTCCTCTCGGGTAAACTTAGGATTTTAACAGACGTGTATATTTCAAGGGAGAGGAGAAAGTTTATATACCATAGTTTAGAGATACATTTTTTTTTTTATTTCTCTTTCTTCCTTAAGCTAAACTTCGTGTGTCAAGAAACGTTCCCCAGGGAAAGAAGGAAGCATTATCCCCCAGGACTTGGTGCACCCCTCTTCCAGCGGCAGATGCTGACGGGGAAGCCCGTGGGGATGCCTGCTGGCGCGTGAGGGACCCCGGGCGAAAAGGGGAAAGGCAGCATTTGCTCCGACGTGAATGACGGGAAACTGAAGACCCAATTTATTCCGAGGAGCACCGCTGGCATGAGGGAGTTTGCTGTGGCGTAGCGAACGAGAACAAGACCAAAGGATGTTTGCGATAGTGAATATAACGGCGTCATTAGTTGGACGTCGCCCCACTGAACGGACTTCATGATGAAGATAGTAAAGGCACAGGAGGTGGGAATTTATAAGGTGAAAGTGAACATTATAGTTACGAATCGTGGGGCTGTTTAATTCAGCGGACGATGGGGAGTACAAATAAAGTCAAGAGGATGTTGTCTATGTTTGTAACTTGAGGAAATTCACGCCAGATTAATCTGGCTACACATATATTTATATATACCTCTATTACTACATAATACGGGCTGAGTGATCCTCTTTACCTCGTGGCGAGAAAGCATCGAGGATTTACGTCAAATTTCCAGAGGGATTTAAGAGGACACGTTTATGGGTATGAAAAGATTTTGTCGATATATTCTGGCAAACTTACACAGGTTTGAAGGAGTTTTGTAGAAAGCGTAGACTAAAGATTTATTTGCAAATTCTGCATATATATATATATATATATATATATATATATATATATATATATATATATATATATATATAAAATTCCTAAAAGGCATGAGTTATGTACACAAGATTCTATTCTCCTTTCAAGCCATTTTGTGCATCTAATGGTATTAATTTACCTCTGTCGAAAATCAATAATTTCAAATAAGCACGGCCAAAGACTTTTTTTTTAACATCAATAAATCAACTTTCGAAATTGGGTTCATTGTGATGGTTTCAAGATCTAAACCCAGACGCTGGGTACAGGGAAGAGTTCAAATTTGTTCACTGGTTTTTGCAACTTTCAGCATGGCCGTGTTATCTGCAGCTGCAACACTACGGCAGCCACTGATGGGTTCTCCAGACTGCCTAATGTGCAATGAAATGATGTAAATGCTGTAGTATCTTCGAGGTAAGTCTGGTTTATACTCTGCTTCCCAAATAGCCATAAATTCCCAATATTTGTTGGCAAGGCGAGTGTAAAATACAGCAACAGCAGCACGAGAGAAGAGCAACCAATGTTAATGTTCCATGTAACCTTGTAGTACTCGAGAGCAGGAAGTAGCAGCAGAAAATTTACTATGTACTTCCTGAAGTGATTCGTTAGGTGCCCATGGTATATTCCACAGTAAGTGTCTTTACGATTAGGAACACCTTCATATTTCTAATTTCAATTTAATCACTTGATGTGGTGAATTCAGTATGACAACTGTTGTCTCGGTATTGTATGAAATCAAAATGATTAATAGCCTTCAAAATAATGGATATATTTGGTGTTAACGTGGTGTCGTCAGGTGCTTCTGAAGCACTAGTGAACATGCAGGATCACACACGTACACAGGTAGGGCTCCTCCTCACTCCAAGCTTCAGGAGGGACATTTTTTTTTTTCTCCCTGTCCTGCGACGCTGTTTCTACTGGATGTCGATGTTGTCTACACCATTTGTATGTATATCTGATATGGAGAAATATAAGAATTTCTTTATGTAAACACCTGCTCGTTTTACTGACCTACTCTGTGAAAAATGACCAATTCCCCCAAAAAATAAAACTTCGTCTGTAACTTCTACACTATGATAGACCAACAATTGAAAATCTGATACCAACCAGTGCTTGCAGTTCCATTCAGCATCTTGCTACACACACCATATAGAAGACTTGCCAATGATTCAATAGAGCAGCAGCATTTGCATACAACTGTATTAACGTCTAACCTTTTCAATGTTACAGTACCACACATCCATCCCTTTCGTCTCGCAGTAATGCTTCACCTAAAACGGATATGCTGACATTACATGGTCCAGGTGAACTTGCACATTCATCTAAAACCTCCTCTAACCCATTTCACTCTCAAACGCACTATGTCCATTAAAATAGACAAAACATGCATAAGACTTTAGTGAACACTGGTATAGAGGGTAAGGCCTTCCAGAGAATCTTCCATTAACTTTGTCACATACGATAAGGTAGCGATGTGACAAGCTGCAATCAGTATTTAATTCTCAGTTTTTTGTCGGTGGTCTTCCAGAGGAGGACCTGTTGAGGAAACCAGATGTCCATACACTTTCCTACCTAAGTTGACCTTTTCCGTTACCTTACCTTACCAAGTTAAGGCTTATTCCTCGGTGACTGAAACAATTATTACCTTCGTCCATGAACATGAAATAACTTTCAGATCCACTCAACATTACAATAGACTCCAGTCTTCGCCACCCTACTCAGACTCCAGTCTTCACCACCCTACTCAGACTCCAGTCTTCACCACCCTACTCAGACTCCAGTCTTCACCACCCTACTCGATCTGTAACTACTAATTTATCCCATCTACTGATGCATTAGTACTTCATCGCCTCCTTTGCAATAAATTGCATCCCCCTCTCACTTCTACTTAATGCTACGACACCAATAACTACATTTCTTCCACAAGTTCCAGTTAGTTCTTCCCTACAACCCTCACCAAACAAACTTCTCAATCACAGGCAGTCCCTGCTCACTCACCCTTGTCACATACACTCACTTCTGCAATAAACATCTTTTCTGCTGCCTCAAATACTCATTAACTTTGCTCTCGGCATCCTAGCTTTCATCTTATTCATACACAAACTTAATTCTTCTATTCAGGAGTTTGTGTTACTCTCCGCCTTCTTGTAGAATCCCTCTTATCACTTCGTCAGACCTCTGTTCCTCCCTTTCCCTGGCTAACTACAGCACCAGACACGTCTGTCGCTGCCTCTATTAAAAACAGAAAATCCACCGTTCTAAATCTCTCGTTAACATGTTTGAGCCTAAAACTTTAGCGGAATTTCGCAGACCGATACAGTGAGGTTCACAAGTGTTCAAACCTGCTGCAAATATACAAAGGAAGAACAAGAAAGCCAGTGTTCAAGACGAGAAAATCGCCTTCCCTTCTCACTGACATGGAACGCTGGGAAACCTTACACCATAAACATGTTTTGTAAGGACTCTACCGGTTATTTTATGGGCGATATATATAAAATGAGGGAGAATATACGCGACAGGCCTGGCACATTTATTGTGGACTGTAGTGTAGCTTCCTCCCATTTTTTTTTTTTTTTTCACGAATGACTGATCGTTGATTATAAGATAGGGAATACATGGGGCGTTTATGGACCTCAGCCAGGACGTAAAAATTCAGGCGGGAACAGACTGCCTTCATTCCTAGTCAAGCACAGCGGTAGGGAGATGGTTCCTGGGATGCGAAAGAGTGACCCAGCCTGTGTCAACACAGGGCGAGAGTTTAGTGCGTCTCCGCACCACATATTCATTCACCGCACCACATATTCATGAGGCCTTTATTATGGTCATGAGGTCCTCATATTCACGAGGTCATTACACCCATGGAATGACTGTATTCTACGATCTTAGGTGCAGACTTGATAATAATTCACCTCAAATCCATGACTAACATTATTTGTGCCTCCTTATTTATACGACAGATCTCTCATATATCTGTGGTCATCACATGCTATGAAGATCAAGCCATAATACTCCAGAGTTCATCATCATCTTACATAAGTAAGATGTGAACCCGGTAATGTAATCCTAACCATAATGTCCCGACTTAATTCTCTACAGTATTCATCGTGGTTTTAAGTCATCGCACTGGAAAGTTATCTTTATACTTGAGTTATCGGGTGCTTACATGGGTAAGTCTTCCAACAAGAAGCCACACTGAACCCCTCATTCTCAAGTCAGAGTAATAATCTAAAGACCTTGAAATGTTCTCTAATTCCCCTGCGACTATAGAAGATCAGGAAGTGCACCAGTGATACATAAGATCAGGAAGTGCACCAGTGATACATAAGATCAGGAAGTGCACCAGTGATACATTAGATCAGGATGTGCACCAGCGATACATAAGATCAGGAAGTGCACCAGTGATACATAAGATCAGGAAGTGCACCAGTGATACATAAGATCAGGAAGTGCACCAGTGATACATAAGATCAGGAAGTGCACCAGTGATGCATAAGATCAGGATGTGCACCAGCGATACATAAGATCAGGAAGTGCACCAGCGATACATAAGATCAGGAAGTGCACCAGTGATACATAAGATCAGGAAGTGAACCAGTGATACATAAGATCAGGAAGTGCACCAGTGATACATAAGATCAGGAAGTGCACCAGTGATACATAAGATCAGGAAGTGCACCAGTGATACATTAGATCAGGATGTGCACCAGCGATACATAAGATCAGGAAGTGCACCAGTGATACATAAGATCAGGAAGTGCACTAGTGATACATTAGATAAGGATGTGCACCAGCGATACATAAGATCAGGAAGTGCACCAGCGATACATAAGATCAGGAAGTGCACCAGTGATACATAAGATCAGGAAGTGCACCAGCGATACATAAGATCAGGAAGTGCACCAGTGATACATAAGATCAGGAAGTGCACCAGTGATACATAAGATCAGGAAGTGCACCAGCGATACATAAGATCAGGAAGTGCACCAGCGATACATAAGATCAGGAAGTGCACCAGTGATACATAAGATCAGGAAGTGCACCAGTGATACATAAGATCAGGAAGTGCACCAGTGATACATTAGATCAGGATGTGCACCAGCGATACATAAGATCAGGAAGTGCACCAGTGATACATAAGATCAGGAAGTGCACCAGTGATACATAAGATCAGGAAGTGCACCAGTGATACATAAGATCAGGAAGTGCACCAGTGATGCATAAGATCAGGATGTGCACCAGCGATACATAAGATCAGGAAGTGCACCAGCGATACATAAGATCAGGAAGTGCACCAGTGATACATAAGATCAGGAAGTGAACCAGTGATACATAAGATCAGGAAGTGCACCAGTGATACATAAGATCAGGAAGTGCACCAGTGATACATAAGATCAGGAAGTGCACCAGTGATACATAAGATCAGGAAGTGCACCAGCGATACATTAGATCAGGATGTGCACCAGCGATACATAAGATCAGGAAGTGCACCAGTGATACATAAGATCAGGAAGTGCACCAGTGATACATTAGATCAGGATGTGCACCAGCGATACATAAGATCAGGAAGTGCACCAGCGATACATAAGATCAGGAAGTGCACCAGTGATACATAAGATCAGGAAGTGAACCAGTGATACATAAGATCAGGAAGTGCACCCGTGATACATAAGATCAGGATGTGCACCAGCGATACATAAGATCAGGAAGTGCACCAGTGATACATAAGATCAGGAAGTGCACCAGTGATACATAAGATCAGGATGTGCATCAGCGATACATAAGATCAGGAAGTGCACCAGTGATACATAAGATCAGGAAGTGAACCAGTGATACATAAGATCAGGAAGTGCACCAGTGATACATAAGATCAGGAAGTGCACCAGTGATACATAAGATCAGGAAGTGCACCAGTGATACATAAGATCAGGACGTGCACCAGTGATACATAAGATCAGGAAGTGCACCAGTGATACATAAGATCAGGAAGTGCACCAGTGATACATAAGATCAGGAAGTGCACCAGTGATACATAAGATCAGGAAGTGCACCAGTGATACATAAGATCAGGAAGTGCACCAGTGATACATAAGATCAGGAAGTGCACCATTGATACATAAGATCAGGAAGTGCACCAGTGATACATTAGATCAGGAAGTGCACCAGTGATACATAAGATCAGGAAGTGCACCAGTGATACATAAGATCAGGAAGTGCACCAGTGATACATAAGATCAGGAAGTGCACCAGTGATACATAAGATCAGGACGTGCACCAGTGATACATAAGATCAGGAAGTGCACCAGTGATACATAAGATCAGGAAGTGCACCAGTGATACATAAGATCAGGAAGTGCACCAGTGATACATAAGATCAGGAAGTGCACCAGTGATACATAAGATCAGGAAGTGCACCAGTGATACATAAGATCAGGAAGTGCACCAGTGATACATAAGATCAGGAAGTGCACCAGTGATACATAAGATCAGGAAGTGCACCAGTGATACATAAGATCAGGAAGTGCACCAGTGATACATAAGATCAGGAAGTGCACCAGTGATACATAAGATCAGGAAGTGCACCAGTGATACATAAGATGAAGTACAATCAAACAAGAGGAAACTCCTGGTGGTGACACAAGGAAACCAGAACTGAAAACAAATATCTTCCTATCACATGTTTTTTTTTTACCCTCACAGAGCTTCACCGACCTAAGCACAAAATCTGGTCTGCATACAACACACACACACACACACACACACACACACACACACACACACACACACACACTTTCCTCTCTAACTTCACCTTTTCCGTTACCTATGAGGGTTTACCTCATGATGATTTTACCCAGATCAAACACCATCCTACCTTACCTCCTTTCACCTTATATACTAGGACAATTATTACCATCGTCAAGTCTCTAGGAACATGACCACACCCCTAATGTACGACGCGCAACGCGTAGATTCACTCAGCATCTCGCCTACCACCCCAGTCTTCACCGCCACACTCCATCTGTAACCAACGTAACTATTCAACTGAAAAGAAACAACAACAACAATAAGAACAACAAAATATTGGTCTCCAAACAAGAATCTACGAAAAAGCGACTGATTTTCACACGACTATAAACAGTGGGACAAGGTTACAACAACATAGAACTGATGGCTTCCCTACGACAACTATATATATATATATATATATATATATATATATATATATATATATATATATATATATATATATATATATATATATAAACAAGTCCACCAGACAACACTGACGAGCCTTGTGAGCTTCACTCTTGACATAGCTTGATTTTCCAGGCGAACGGGAACGTGTGCAGCAAAGCACGAGCGGGAGATGGGGAAGAATACAAGAGGAAGGAAAACACGAAAGGGGGTTAGTCTGAGCACTTGTTGACCTGCTTTGACGTGGAAGGTGAGGCAAGATGGAAATAATGAGTTAGGATTTAGACAAATACTGACCACTGAAGTGTATGTGTAGGGGCAGGGAGAGAAGACACAGGTTCACTAAAGCATACCACACAATCTTCCTGGTTCACTAACACATACCACACAATCTTCCTGGTTCACTAACACATACCACACAATCTTCCTGGTTCACTAACGCATACCACACAATCTTCCTGGTTCACTAACACATACCACACAATCTTCCTGGTTCACTAACACATACCACACAATCTTCCTGGTTCACTATCGCATACCACACAATTTTCCTGGTTCACTAACGCATACCACACAATCTTCCTGGTTCACTAACGCATACCACACAATCTTCCTGGTTCACTAACGCATACCACACAATCTTCCTGGTTCACTAACGCATACCATACAATCTTCCTGGTTCACTAACGCATACCACACAATCTTCCTGGCTCACTAACGCATACCATACAATCTTCCTGGTTCACTAACGCATACCACACAATCTTCCTGGTTCACTAACGCATACCACACAATCTTCCTGGTTCACTAACGCATACCACACAATCTTCCTGGTTCACTAACGCATACCACACAATCTTCCTGGCTCACTAACGCATACCACACAATCTTCCTGGTTCACTAACGCATACCACACAATCTTCCTGGCTCACTAACGCATACCATACAATCTTCCTGGTTCACTAACGCATACCATACAATCTTCCTGGCTCACTAACGCATACCATACAATCTTCCTGGTTCACTAACGCACACAAGATTATGGCTGGGGTGTGTCTTGCTAGGATATGGCTGGGGTGTGTCTGGTTAGGTTATGGCTGGGGGGTGTCTAGTCTATGGCTGTGGGTGTAGTTTGCTAGGTTAGGCTATTTCTGGGAGTGTGTCTTGCAAGGTTATTGCTTGGGGCATGTCTTGCAAGGTTATGTCTGGGGATGTGTCTTGTTAAGTTATGGCTGGGGGTGTGTCTTGTTAGGTTATGGCTGGGGTGTGTCTTGTTAGGTTATGGCTGGGGGTGTGTCTTGTTAGATTATGGCTGGGGTGTGTCTTGTTAGGTTATGGCTGGGGGTTAGTCTTGTTAGGTTATGGCTGGGGTGAGTCTTGTTAGGTTATGGCTGGAGGTATTTCTTGCTAGGTTATGGCTTGAGATATGTCTCGCTCCATTATGGCTGCGGGCGTCTCTTGCTAGGTTATGGCTGGGGGTGTATCTTGCTAGGGTATGGCTGGGTGTGTGTCTTGTTAGGTTATGGCTGGTGGTGCATCTTGCTAGGGTATGGCTGGGGGTAAGTCTTATTAGGTAATGGCTGGAAGGGTGTCTTGCTAGGGTATGGCTGGGGGTGTATTTTTTTAGGTTATGGCTGGGGGTATGTCTCTTGCTAGGTTATGGTTAGGGGTGTGACTTGCTAGGTTATGGCTGGGATGTGTCTTGCTAGGTTATGGCTGGGGGTGTGTCTTGCTATGTTATGGCTAGGGATGTCTCTTGGTAGGTTATGGCTGGGGGTGTGTTTTGGTAGGTTATGGCTGGGTGAGTGTCCTGTTAGGTTATGGCAGAGTGTGTGAATTGTTTGGTTATGGCTGGAGTGTGTCTTGTTACTTTATGGCAGGCTTATGGCAGTGTGTCACTTGCTAAGTTATGGTAAGGGGTGTATTTTACTAGGGTATGGCTAGGGGTGTGTCTTGTTAGGTGTGTTTTGCTAGGGTATTACTGGGGGTGTGTCTTGTTAGGTTATGGCTGGGGGTGTGTCTTGTTAGGTTATGGCTGGGGGTGTGTCTTGTTAGGTTATGGCTGGGGATGTGTCTTGTTAGGTTATGGCTGGGGGTGTGTCTTGTTAGGTTATGGCTGGGGGTGTGTCTTGTTAGGTTATGGCTGGGGGTGTGTCTTGTTAGGTTATGGCTGGGGGTGTGTCTTGTTAGGTTATGGCTGGGGGTGTGTCTTGTTAGGTTATGGCTGGGGGTGTGTCTTGTTAGGTTATGGCTGGGGGTGTGTCTTGTTAGGTTATGGCTGGGGGTGTGTCTTGCTAGGTTATGGTTGGGGTGTGACTTGGTAGGTTATGGTTGGGGGTGTCTCTTGCTAAGTTATGGCTGGGGATGTCTCTTGCAAGGTTATGGCTGAGGTAAGGGGGGGGGGGTGTCTTGCTAGGTTATGGCTGGGGTGTCTCTTGCTAGGTTATGGCTGGGGTTTCTCTTGCTAGGTTATGGCTGGGGGTGTCTCTTGCAAGCTCATGGCTGGGGGTGTCTCTTGCTAGGTTATGGCTGAGGGGTCTCTTGCTAGGTTGTGGCAAGGGGTGTGTCTTGCTAGGGTATGGCTGGGGGTGTGTCTTGTTATGTTATAGCTGGGGATGTTTCTTGTTAGGTTATGGCTAGGAATGTGTCTTGTTAGGTTATGGCTGGGGGTATGTCTTGTTAGGTTATGGCTGAGGGTGTGCCTCTTGCTAGGTTATGGTTGGAATTGTGACTTGCTAGGTTATGGCTGGGGTGTCACTTGCTAGGATTATTGCTGGAGGTGTCTTGCTAGTTTATGGCTGGGGTGTCTCTTGCTAGGTTATGGCTGGGGTGTCTCTTGCTAGTTTATGGCTGAGGTGTCTTTTGCTAGGTTATGGCTGGGGTGTCTATAGCTAGGTTATGGCTGGGGGTCTCTTGCTAGGTTATGGTTGGGGTGTGTGTCTCGCTAACTTACGGCTGGGGTTGTGTCTTGTTAAGTTATGGCTGGGGTGTGTCTTTGCTAGGTTATGGTTGGGGGTGTGACTTGCTAGGTTATGGCTCGGATGTCTCTTGCTAGATTATGGCTGGGGGTGTCTTGCTAGTTTATGGCTGGGGTGTCTCTTGCTAGGTTATGGCTGGGGTGTCTCTTGCTAGGTTATGGCTGGGGGTGTCTTGCTAGTTTATGGCTGGGGTGTCTCTTGTTAGGTTATGGCTGGGGTGTCCACGGCTAGGTTATGGCTGGTGGTCTCTTGCTAGGTTATGGTTGGGGTGTGTCTAGCTAGGTTATGGCTGGGGGTGTGTCTTGCTATGTTATGGCTGGAAGTGTGTCTTTTTAAGTTATTCCTGGGAGTGTGTCTTGTTAGGTTTTGGCTGGGGTGTGTCTTGTTAGATCATAGCTGGGGGTATTTCTTCCTAGGTTATGGCTGGGAATGTGTCTTTCTAGGTTATGGCTGGGGGTGTGTCTTCTTAGGCTATGGCTGGATGTGGGTCTTGCTAGGTTATGGCTAAGGGTGTCTCTTGCAAGGTTATGGCTGGGGGTGTGTCTTATAAGGTCATGGCTGGGTGTGTGTTTTGCTAAGTTGTCGCTGTGAGTGTGTCTTGTTAGGTTATGGCTGGGGGTGTGTCTTGTTAGGTTATGGCTGGGGGTGTGTCTTGTTAGGGCATGGCTGGGGAGTGTCTTGCTAGGGTAAGGCAGGGGTGTGTCTGGTTAGGTTAATGCTGTGGGCGTGCCTTGTTAGTTTATGGACGGGGATGTGTCATGCTAGGTTATGGTTGGGGGTGTGACTTGCTAGGTTATGGCAGGGGGTGTCTCTTGCTAGGTTATGGCTTGAGGTGTCTCTTGCAAGGTTATGGCTGGGGTGTGTCTTGTCAGGTTATGGCTGGGGGTGTGTCTTGTTAGGTTATGGCTGGGGGTGTGTCTTGTTAGGTTATGGCTGGGGGTGTCTCTTGCTAGGTTATGGCTGTGGGGTCTCTTGCTAGGTTATGGCTTGAGGTGTCTCTTGCAAGGTTATGGCTGGGGTGTGTCTTGTCAGGTTATGGCTGGGGGTGTGTCTTGTTAGGTTATGGCTGGGGGTGTCTCTTGCTAGGTTATGGCTGTGGGGTCTCTTGCCTGGTTATGGCTGGGGGTGTGTCTTGTTAGGTTATGGCTGGGGTGTGTCTTGTTAGGTTATGGTGGGGGTGTGACTTTCTAGGTTATGGCTGGGGGTGTCTCTTGCTAGGTTATGGCTGTGGGGTCTCTTGCTTGGTTATGGCTGGGGTGTGTCTTGTTAGGTTATGGCTGGGGGTGTGTCTTGTTAGGTTATGGCTTGGAGTGTGTCTTGTTAGGTTATGGTGGGGGTGTGTCTTGCTAGGTTATGGCTGGGGGTGTCTCTTGCTAGGTTATGGCTGTGGGGTCTCTTGCTTGGTTATGGCTGGGGGTGTGTCTTGTTAGGTTATGGCTTGGAGTGTGTCTTGTTAGGTTATGGCTGGGGGTGTGTCTTGTTAGATTATGGCTGGGGGTGTGTCTTGTTAGGATATGGCTGAGGGTGTGTCTTGTTAGATTATGGTTGGGTGTATGTCTTGTTAGGTTATGGCTGGGGGTGTGTCTTATAAGGTCATGGCTGGGTGTACGTCTTGCTAGCTTATAGCTGGGAGTGTGTCTTGTTAGGCTATGGCTGGGGGTGTGTCTTGTTAGGTTATGGCTGGGGGTGTCTCTTCCTAAGTTATGGCTGGGGTGTGTCTTGCTAGGTTATGGCGGGGGATGTCTTTTGCTAGGTTATGGCTGGGTGTGTCTCTTACTAGGTTATAGGTCGGGGTGTGTCTTGTTATGGCTGGGGGTTTGTCGTCTTAGGTTATGGCTGAGGTGTGTCTTGTTAGGTTATGGCTGGGGGTGTGTCTTGCTATGTTATGGCTGAGGGTGTGTTCTGTTAGGTTATGGTTAGGGTGTCTCTTGCTAGGTTATGGCCTGAGGTGTCTCTTGATAGGTTATGGCTGGGGTGTGTCTATTAGGTTATGGCTGGGTGTGTCTTATTAGGTTATGGCTGGGGTGTATCCTGTTAGGTTATGGCTGGGGGTGTTCTAGTCAGGTATGGCTGGGGTGTCTTGTCAGGGTATGGCTGGGTGTGTGTCTTGTTAGGTTATGGCTGGGGTGTGTGTCCTACTAGTTATGGCTGGGGGGGCGTTTTCTTAGGTTATGGCTGAGCGTGTGTCTTGTTAGGTTATGGCTGGGGTGTGTCTTGTTAGGTTATGGCTGGGGGTGTGTCTTGTTAGGTTATGGCTGGGGTTCTGTTAAATCATGGCTGGGGGTGTGTCTTGCTAGGTTATGGCTGGGGGTGTGTCTTGTTAGGTTATGTCTGGGGGTGTGTCCTGCTAGGTTATGGCTGGGGGTGTGACTTGTTAGGTTATGGCTCGGGTGTGTCTTGTTAAGTTATGTCTGGGGGTGTCTCTTACTAGGTTATGGATGGGGGTGTGTTTTGGTAGGTTATGGCTAGGGCAGTGTCTTGCTAGGTTATGGCTGGGTGTATGTCTTGCTAGGTTATGGCTGAGGTGTGTCTTCTTAGGTTTGACTGAGGGTGTGTGTTGTTAGGTTATGGCTGGGGGTTGTCTTGCTAGGTTATGACGGGGTGTCTCTTGCTAGGTTATATCTGGGGGTGTCTCTTGTTAGGTTATGGCTGGGAGGTCTCTTGGTAGGTTATGGCTGGGGGTGTGTCTTGCTAGGTTATGGCTGGGGGTGTGTCTTGCTAGGTTATGGCTGGGAGTGTGTCTTCCTAGATTATGGCAGAGGGTGTGTCTTGCTAGTTGAAGGCTGGGGGTGTGTCTTGCTAGGTTATGGCTGGGGGTGTTTCTTGTTAGGTTATGGCTGGGAATGTGTCTTTCTATGTTATGGCTAGGGATGTGTCTTCTTAGGCTATGGCTGGATGTGGGTCTTGCTAGGTTAAGGCGAGGATGTCTCTTGCTAGGTTTTGGCTAGGGGTGTGTCATGTTAGGTTATGGCTGGGGGTGTGTCTTGCTAGGGTATGGATGGGTGTGAGTTTTGCTAGGTTATGGCTGGGGATGACTCTTTCTTGATTATAGCTGTGGATGTCTCTTGCTAAGTTATGGCTGAGGATTTCTCTTGCTAGGTTATGTCTTGGGGTGTCTCTTGCTAGGTTATGGCTGGGGGTGTCTCTTGCTAGGTTATGGCTGGGGAAGTCTCTTGCTAGGTTATGGCTTGTGGTATGTCTTGCTAGGTTATGCCTAGGGGTGTCTTGCAAGGTTATGGCTAGGGGTGTGTCTAGTTAGGTTATAAATGGGGGTGTGTCTTATGAGGTTATGGCTGGGAATGTTTCTTGCTGGGTTATGGCAGGGGGTGTGTCTAGTTAGGTTATGGCTGGGGGTGTGTCTCTTGCTAGGTTATGAATGAGGTGTGTCTTGGTAGGTTATGGCTGGGGGTTTCTCTTGCTAGGTTATGGCTGAGGGTGTCTCTTGCTAGGTTATGGCTGGGGGTGTCTCTTGCTAGGTTATGGTTGGGGGTCTCTTGCCATGTTATGGCTGGGGGTGTGTCTTGCTATTTCATGACTGGGGGTGTGTCTTGCCAGGTTATGGTTGGGAGTGTGTCTCGTTACGTTATGGCAGGGGTATGTCTTGTTAGGTTATGGCTGGGGGTGTGTCTTGCTAGGTTATGGCTGAGGGTGTGTCTTGTTAGATCATAGTGGGGGTGTCTTTTGCTAGGTTATGGTTAGGGGTGTCTCTTTCAAGGTTATGGTTGTGGGTGTGTCCTGTTAGGGTATGGCTGGGGTTGTCTATTTCTAGGTTATAGCTGGGGTGTGTGTCTTGCTAGGTTATGGCAGGGGGTGTGTCTTGTTAGGTTATGGCTGGGGGTGTGTCTTGTTAGGTTATGGCTGGGGGTGGGTCTTGCTAGGTTATGGCTGGGGGTGTGTCTTGCTAGGTTATGGCTGGGGTGTGTGTCTTGCTAGGTTATGGCAGGGGTTAGTCTTGTTAGGTTATGGCTGGGGGGTGTGTCTTGTTAGGTTATGGCTGGGGGTGTGTCTTGTTAGGTTATGGCTGGGGGTGTGTCTTGTTAGGTTATGGCTGGGGGTGTGTCTTGTTAGGTTATGGCTGGGGTGTGTCTTGTTAGGCTATGGCTGGGGGTGTGTCTTATTAGGTTATGGCTGGGGGTGTGTCTTGTTAGGTTATGGCTGGGGGTGTGTCTTATTAGGTTATGGCTGGGGGTGTGTCTTATTAGGTTATGGCTGGGGGTGTATCCTGTTAGGTTATGGCTGGGGGTGTGTCTAGTCAGGTTATGGCTGGGGGTGTCTTGTCAGGGTATGGCTGGGTGTGTGTCTTGTTAGGTTATGGCTGGGGGTGTGTGTCCTACTAGGTTATGGCTGGGGGGGGGGGTGTTTTCTTAGGTTATGGCTGAGCGTGTGTCTTGTTAGGTTATGGCTGGGGTGTGTCTTGTTAGGTTATGGCTGGGGGTGTGTCTTGTTAGGTTATGGCTGGGGTTCTGTTAAATCATGGCTGGGGGTGTGTCTTGCTAGGTTATGGCTGGGGGTGTGTCTTGTTAGGTTATGTCTGGGGGTGTGTCCTGCTAGGTTATGGCTGGGGGTGTGACTTGTTAGGTTATGGCTGGGGGTGTGTCCTGCTAGGTTATGGCTGGGGTGTGTCTTGTTAAGTTATGTCTGGGGGTGTCTCTTACTAGGTTATGGATGGGGGTGTGTTTTGGTAGGTTATGGCTAGGGCAGTGTCTTGCTAGGTTATGGCTGGGTGTATGTCTTGCTAGGTTATGGCTGGGGTGTGTCTTCTTAGGTTTGACTGAGGGTGTGTGTTGTTAGGTTATGGCTGGGGGTTGTCTTGCTAGGTTATGACGGGGTGTCTCTTGCTAGGTTATATCTGGGGGTGTCTCTTGTTAGGTTATGGCTGGGGGTGTGTCTTGTTAGGTTATGGCTGGGAGGTCTCTTGGTAGGTTATGGCTGGGGGTGTGTCTTGCTAGGTTATGGCTGGGGGTGTGTCTTGCTAGGTTATGGCTGGGAGTGTGTCTTCCTAGATTATGGCAGAGGGTGTGTCTTGCTAGTTGAAGGCTGGGGGTGAGTCTTGCTAGGTTATGGCTGGGGGTGTTTCTTGTTAGGTTATGGCTGGGAATGTGTCTTTCTATGTTATGGCTAGGGATGTGTCTTCTTAGGCTATGGCTGGATGTGGGTCTTGCTAGGTTAAGGCTAGGATGTCTCTTGCTAGGTTTTGGCTAGGGGTGTGTCATGTTAGGTTATGGCTGGGGGTGTGTCTTGCTAGGGTATGGATGGGTGTGAGTTTTGCTAGGTTATGGCTGGGGATGACTCTTTCTTGATTATAGCTGTGGATGTCTCTTGCTAAGTTATGGCTGAGGATTTCTCTTGCTAGGTTATGTCTTGGGGTGTCTCTTGCTAGGTTATGGCTGGGGGTGTCTCTTGCTAGGTTATGGCTGGGGAAGTCTCTTGCTAGGTTATGGCTTGTGGTATGTCTTGCTAGGTTATGCCTAGGGGTGTCTTGCAAGGTTATGGCTAGGGGTGTGTCTAGTTAGGTTATAAATGGGGGTGTGTCTTATGAGGTTATGGCTGGGAATGTTTCTTGCTGGGTTATGGCAGGGGGTGTGTCTAGTTAGGTTATGGCTGGGTGTGTCTCTTGCTAGGTTATGAATGAGGTGTGTCTTGGTAGGTTATGGCTGGGGGTTTCTCTTGCTAGGTTATGGCTAAGGGTGTCTCTTGCTAGGTTATGGCTGGGGGTGTCTCTTGCTAGGTTATGGTTGGGGGTCTCTTGCCATGTTATGGCTGGGGGTGTGTCTTGCTATTTCATGACTGGGGGTGTGTCTTGCCAGGTTATGTTTGGGAGTGTGTCTCGTTACGTTATGGCAGGGGTATGTCTTGTTAGGTTATGGCTGGGGGTGTGTCTTGCTAGGTTATGGCTGAGGGTGTGTCTTGTTAGATCATAGTGGGGGTGTCTTTTGCTAGGTTATGGTTAGGGGTGTCTCTTTCAAGGTTATGGTTGTGGGTGTGTCCTGTTAGGGTATGGCTAGGGTTGTCTATTTCTAGGTTATGGCTGGGGGTGTGTCTTGCTAGGTTATGGCTGGGGGTATGTCTTGTTAGGTTATGGCTGGGGGTGTGTCTTGTTAGGTTATGGCTGGGGGTGTGTGTCCTACTAGGTTATGGCTGGCGGTGTGTCTTGTTAGGTTATGGCTCTGGGCGTGTCTTTTTAGGTTATGGCTGGGTGTGTGTCTTGCTAGGTTATGTCTGGGGGTGTGTCTTGTTACGTTATGGCTGGGGGTGTGTCTTGTTAGGTTATGGCTGGGGATGTGTCTTGTTAGGTTATGGCTGGGGTGTGTGTCCTGCTAGGTTATGGCTGGAGTTGTGTCTTTTTAGATTATGGCTGAGGGTGTCTTGTTAGGTTATGGCTGGGAGTGTAACTTGTTAGGTTATGGCTGGGGGTGTGTCTTGCTAGGTTATGGCTGGGGGTATGTCTTGTTAGGTTATGGCTCTGGGTGTGTCTTGCTAGGTTATGGCTGTAGTGTGTCTTGTTAGGTTATGGCTGGGATGTGTCTTGTTAGGTTATGGCTGGGTGTGTGTCTTGCTAGGTTATGGCTGAGGGTGTGTCTTGCTAGGTTATGGCTGGGGGTGTGTGTCCTACTAGGTTATGGCTGGCGGTGTGTCTTGCTAGGTTATGGCTCTGGGCGTGTCTTTTTAGGTTATGGCTGGGTGTGTGTCTTGCTAGGTTATGTCTGGGGGTGTGTCTTGTTAGGTTATGGCTGGGGGTGTGACTTGCTAGGTTATGGCTGAGGGTGTGTCTTGCTAGGTTATGGCTGTAGTGTGTCTTGTTAGGTTACGGCTGGGTGTGTGTCTTGCTAGGTTATGGCTTGGGTGTGTCTTGCTAGGTTATGGCTGTAGTGTGTCTTGTTAGGTTATGGCTGGGGGTGTGTCTTGTTAGGTTATGGCTGGGGGTGTGTCTTGTTAGGTTATGGGTGGGGGTGTGTCTTGTTAGGTTATGGCTGGGGGTGTGTCTTGCTAGGTTATGGCTGGGTGTACGTCTTGCTAGGTTATGGCTTGGGGTGTGTCTTGTTTGGTTATGGCTGAGGGTGTGTCTTGCTAGGTTATGGCTGGGGGTGTGTCTTGCTAGGTTATGGCTGGGGGTGTGTCTTGTTAGGTTATGCTGGGTGTGTGTCTTAGATTATGGCTGAGGGTGTGTCTTGCTAGGTTATGGCTTGGGGTGTGTCTTGTTAGGTTATGGCTGGGGGTGTGTCTTGTTAGGTTATGGCTGAGGGTGTGTCTTGCTAGATTATGGCTGGGGGTGTGTCTTGTTAGGTTATGGCTGGGGGTGTGTCTTGTTAGGTTATGGCTGGGGGTGTGTCTTGCTAGGTTATGGCTGGGGGTGTGTCTTGCTAGGTTATGGCTGGGGGTGTGTCTTGTTAGGTTATGGGTGGGGGTGTGTCTTGCTAGGTTATGGGTGGGGGTGTGTCTTGCTAGGTTATGGCTGGGGTTGTCTCTTGCTAGGTTATGGCTGGGGGTGTGTCTTGTTAGGTTATGGCTGGGGATGTGTCTTGCTAGGTTATGGCTGGGGTGTCTCTTGCTAGGTTATGGCTGGGGGTGTGTCTTGTTAGGTTATGGCTGGGGGTGTGTCTTGCTAGGTTATGGCTGGGGGTGTGTCTTGTCAGGTTATGGCTGGGGGTGTGCTTTGATAGGTTATTTCTGGGGTATGTGTCTTGATAGGTTATGGCTGGGGGTGTATCCTGTTAGGTTATGGCTGGGGGTGGGTCTTGCTAGGTTATGACTGGGGGTGTCTCTTGCTGGGTCATGAGTGGGGGTGTGTCTTGCTAGGTAAATGGCAGTGTGCATCTTGCTAGGCTATGTCTGTCAGAAAGGTATGCCCCGAAAAATGACGCACAGAAATATATATATATATATATATATATATATATATATATATATATATATATATATATATATATATATATATATATATACATTTCTGTGCGATTTATCCCGTTCTCCCGATTTTTTCGGTGCCATTCTTACCCACGCCATTTTTACCTGATAATATACATCAACATACTGCAAGAGGTCACATATAAGTACTGTCTATTAGTATGTATTGCTATATATTTGCATAACCAACCTATCATGTACTATACGTTCTTCATGATTACCCTGCGAAAGCAATTTCATCTAAGAGTTCTTCTCAATGACTTCCTCACAGCATATATAAACTTCTCATATTCTCATTCCTCATTCCATTTACTCTCTCCAACTCCAACTACGTCAATCATCCATCTCTTCTGCATTTCTTATTTTTTCCATTTTATCCCGACCTGATTACTCTGGAGTCTGACATCCATCCATCAGCGCGGGGCACCAATGCTCCTTCGGGAGGCGGAAGTCTCTTACACTTTCGTTCCCACTCACTACGTCCACCAGAGGATCTCACAACGTTTCTCTCCCTTGCATGACTCGTTAATTTAAACTTCAGCTCTGGAGTTGTCATCCTTCGTGGGGGCTTAACTCGTGAATAATATAAACGCATCCACAACTTCTACTTTGCCACCAACGTAAATCGGTATGACGCTCTGATCTCTCATCCCTCTTCAGAAACCAGAGTCTTGCCTTGATTCTTATTTAACCAACAGCTTCTTTCCTTTCCGTACATCAATGGAAAGGATTCACCATTCCATCAGGCCTTTGACTTACTGTACTGGTAACACAGCATCATCTGTATACAATCATGATGCTCTCCCATATTTACTTCACCACCCACATTACTGCCTCAGTCACCAAAGCTATATCCAGTGTTCGAAGCCATGAACGCACATCTTTTAAGTTCAGAACTTCCTAAAGAGTTCTTTTATTCACTTGCATATATTCCTTTAGT
This sequence comes from Panulirus ornatus, assembly GCF_036320965.1. Taxonomy (NCBI): domain Eukaryota; kingdom Metazoa; phylum Arthropoda; class Malacostraca; order Decapoda; family Palinuridae; genus Panulirus; species Panulirus ornatus. The sequence continues at coordinate 11,938,300 of NC_092266.1, read as the reverse complement.
ACATCCATACATGCTGCATACATGCCCTTCTGTTCGTCTCCGCTACGATTTCTCCCATTTTCTGTATATGTATAGATCTAGTCAACACATCCTCTCCTCCTAGTATATATAATATCCACCTTGTTCCTCATCTTCGTGAGGTTAACTAAACCCTCTCACACGATCACTCACTACCCTATTATATATAACAAGCCAATCAAACTCATAAGATTCATTCATGTATAATTCTTACGTATCAACTTGACTCCTCCCCCCTCCGCTTTATACCGTGGGACAACGACGGCCTCTGTCCAATCATCGAACACCTGGCTATTTCCCCACGCTTCCACATAACACAATTCCCGGATCCACTCGACAACAGCCTTCGCTTCCACTCGGTCACCACCATATCGCTCACCTCGCCACCTATACCAACGCCCGGTAAAATACTTCTACATGACCCTTAGAGGCACATGGGCACAGATTATGATACCTGTCTTAACACGAAAGACCAACAGAAATTCTCTCATTCTGAGAACACATGTTCCGATAGATAACAGTGACTCCAATAGATAACAATGATTCCAATAGATAACCAGTGATCACCTGGCAGGTAGAGGAAGCCGAGCTGACCAGCGGAGGACGACACACACCTCCACACTCGTCCAGGTTTGATGACGCTCATGGCCTGAAGACAAGATAAGTATACCAATAAGTACAAGTAAATAAGTGTACACTAAGTACCGCTACATATACCTTAAGCACATATTTAAGTATAAGCACATAAGTTAATCTATAAGGACATCGCAAAGGTTTATGTTCTTTCTCATGTAAAAGTGGAACACACTTAACTTATAATTATATAAGTAAAAAAAAAAAGTGTTGTACAATCCACTCTGTTACGTTATGGTGCGTTTTTTTCAAAGTATGATTTTATCATGACTCCAGCAGGATAACATGCATGGGTAACATTCTTTCTTTCTTCTTCTACATCCCAATAATCCATTTTTTTGTGCCACTTCTTCGTCTTTGGAGTCGAGTCAGTTAAAACGTCGTAAATTTGTATAGTGGTCCAATCATACCACGAACAAACCTACAATTATATGACGGTCAAAGGTAAAGCAATATATATATATATATATATATATATATATATATATATATATATATATATATATATATATATATATATATATATATATATATATATATGCAACAATCACGACCGGAAAGAAAAAATAGAAGCGATGAGTACTTCCGTGTATTACACCCTCAGAGAGGATGTAATAAACAAAAGTACTCACTGTTTTCATTTTCTCTTTCCCCTGGTGATTGTTGCATACATTAATTCACGGTGAAGCGCAGGGTCGTAACGATGAGCTCAAAGGTCGTACCGTCGTACCCAAGGGTCGAGTCGTACCGTCGTACCCAAGGGTCGAGTCGTACCGTAGCACTCAATGGTCGAGTCGTACCGTCGTACTCAAAGGTCGAGTCGTACCGTCGTACCCAAGGGTCGAGTCGTACCGTAGCACTCAATGGTCAAGTCGTACCGTCGTACTCAAAGGTCGAGTCGTACCGTCGTACTCAAAGGTCGAGTCGTCCCGTCGTACCCAAGGGTCGAGTCGTACCGTACCACTCAATGGTCCAGTCGTACCGTCGTACTCAAAGGTCGAGTCGTACCGTCGTACCCATGGGTCGATTCGTACCGTAGCACTCAATGGTCGAGTCGTACCGTCGTACTCAAAGGTCGAGTCGTACCGTCGTACCCATGGGTCGATTCGTACCGTGGCACTCAATGGTCGAGTCGTACCGTCGTACTCAAAGGTCGAGTCGTACCGTCGTACCCATGGGTCGAGTAGTACCGTAGCACTCAATGGTCGAGTCATACCGTCGTACTCAAAGGGCGAGTCGTCCCGTCGTGCTCAACGGTCTAGTCGTAGTCGTACCCATAGGTCGAGTCGTACCGTCGTACTCAAAGGTCGAGTCGTCCCGTCGTGCTCAAGGGTCTAGTCATACAGTCGTCCTCAAGATGTATCAGGGAGTTTATAATACAGCACAGAAGGCAGGGGGAACAGTAAGACTTCAGTTTAGTTAAAGAAAAACAATAATAATAAAATAAAATACAGTAAATGCCTTCTTTCTTACCTTTGAATATGTTCGAATATGTAAATATGGGTGAGACAAAGTGGTTTGGGAAGTATGAGAGGCGTGCACGACGGGGCTCCCTACGTCCTACACCAACACTGACGTCCTACAGCCTCTACAGCACGACACGAACGAAGACACCTGAAGGTGGAGGACATGCGTCATTAAACCGAGGGGTCAGGACCTGTGGGTGTGGGGGGGTTGCTGGGGTGAGTAAGTAACAGACTTCGATCGCCCCCTGGGGCGCACTACAGGAAGCAGCAGACCCTGGAGTGACCAAATAACGAGGGTACGTCACTGTCTTCCCCTGGGATGCACTACAGGAAGCAGCAGACCCTGGAGTGACCAAATAACGAGGGTACGTCACTGTCTTCCCCTGGAGCGCACTACAGGAAGCAGCAGACCCTGGAGTGACCAAATAACGAGGGTACGTCACTGTCTTCCCCTGGGGCGCAATAGAGGCAGGAGCAGACCCTGGGGTGACCAAATAACGAGGGTACGTCACTGTCTTCCCCTGGGGCGCAATACAGGAAGCAGCAGACCCTGGGGTGACCAAGTAACAACAGTGTCACCCAGGTCTCTGTGCCTGTACGTACACTCCCCCAACACCTCCTGTGGGTGAGGTGTATGGCTTCACCCACCCTCCTCCTCCTATCCCTTCCCTACACTCACCTTCCCTCTCTCTCTCTCTCTCTCTCCCTCTCTTCGTCCAACCAGTCTTCCCCCTTCCTTCCTACGAGTTATCCTCTCCTACATTTTACCCGCGAGTTTTAACTCCCTCATCCTCCTTTTCCACCCAAACGTTCCTAACTCTTCTCCCTCTCCATTTCATCCTTGTTCCTCCTCTTCCAACCCCTTCCTCCATCCTTTCTCCCACCTCCCACTTACCCCGTCTCCTTCCCCACCACTATACAGGAGGCCATCCTCTACACGTCTCCATGCCCCCACAAACACACACACACACACATTGTACGTATATAATACGACCCTCGGCCGAGCCTGGCTAAGCAGGGCGTCCCCTTCACAGGACCCACACATATGTTTGTTGACGCCAGCGAGGGGAGGGAGCAGGACCCGCAGAGAGAGAGAGAGAGAGAGAGAGAGAGAGAGAGAGAGAGAGAGAGAGAGAGAGAGAGAGAGAGAGAGAGAGAGAGAGAGGTGATTCCACCATGAACCCTAATTACCTGGGCGAGGAACACACGAGCTGGGGCGCGTCCAGCCTGACTCCACTGTTGGCCAGAAGGATCTACCAAGTAGCACAACACACTAGACAACACTGGGGTACGGGCAATCACAGTGTGGACTGTGGAAATCCTCTTCTATTTGGTGTATTACTACAGGGAGAGAGTAATACTTACACCACTCACAATGGATGAACAGCTGGGTTGACTGCGAGCCGCCTGACCAGTCTGGGGAACGGCCGAGCGATCCACCACTACACCACGGAGGCTGTACATATATACCTTCCCCGTGATGGAGTGGTCGAGGCTGCGCCACTCCCTCCTGCAGAAGACACATGAGAAGTTATAGTAATACCAGGTAGTGCACCCAGATGGTCTACAAGGGAATACTATCAAATGAAAAACATGAATCGTCTGAAGGTAATGACACGAGGAAATTACAGTCCATTGCACAATGGGCATCATGTTGAATGATTCTGGGTATATAAAAGCGAACCTTTTCATTACATTCAGGCAAATTATATAACCTCAGAGCGACCTGTACTGCCACGTCCATATCATATATCGCTCACGGCTTCATTCCCGCTTATCACACATGTGACACAGAACACTTCCAAACTCTGCAAGAATTTATCGAACCAAATCTCATCAGACAGTCTGGCTTAAATCGTCTCTCTCTCTCTCTCTCTCTCTCTCTCTCTCTCTCTCTCTCTCTCTCTCTCTCTCTCTCTCTCTCTCTCTCTCTCTCGAAGACTCTAATCTTAAAATGAATTTCCCCCGAGCAAAATACGAACATAAATCTGGAGCCTCTCTGTTGTCGCCTCAATGATCGTGGTTAATTGCCACAGAACCCGCCAGAGGGAAACAGACTCCTTCTCGCTCCGGTGTGCACACCATAAGGGTATGTCGCCCCCCCTTAATGGAAAGCTTGAAGTCCACTTGTCATTCTATACCTGATGGGGGCTCGACCACTGACAGCCCACGAGCGCGTCATGGTTAGCAACGCTAACCCCTACACTACGGAGGTCCATCAGCTTCGAAGAATTCCTCAATATGCGATTTTCAGTTCGACGGTACGACCCTGGAAGGTCGTGCCGTCGCGCTCCAGCGTCGTAGAGAAGTATACAAGGGTCGTTCCGTCGTTCACAACGGTCGTACTGTCGTGCACAAGGGTTGAACGCAACCCGTCCACAAGTGACCATCCACGTAATCATTTCAGATCAAATTATCAGTCACGTGTGTGTATTCTTGTAGGCAGGTGTGGCCAAGTGCTTCATGTACACCAGCTCAGATGTGTGTCTGTCTCCCCCTGCCTGTCAGTACGTGCTTGTGTGCGTGCGTACAGCGTTTTACGTACATGCACAACTGTATGGGTTTGAGAGAGAGAGAGAGAGAGAGAGAGAGAGAGAGAGAGAGAGAGAGAGAGAGAGAGAGAGAGAGAGAGAGAGAGAGAGAGAGAGAGAGAGAGAGGTAAATAAAGAGAAGCAGGAGAAAGTAAACAGTCAAGAAAATTGAAAAGAATTAAGGTAGAGAGACACATGGAGGAAGAGCAAGCCGGGGAGACCAAACCTGGAGAGAGAGAGAGAGAGAGAGAGTGTGTGTGTGTGTGTGTGTGTGTGTGTGTGTGTGTGTGTGTGTGTGTGTGTGTGTGTGTGTGTGTGCTACTGATATCCACTTTCAAGAGGCTGCATCGCGAACGCAAAGTAGCCTTTGGCAAGGCTGTTGTCACTGAGAGTACA
>NC_092266.1:11873256-11928256 GCF_036320965.1 Panulirus ornatus | reverse complement strand
GCAGGATGGGGCGCTTGTCCCACAATCAGATGTATGGATGTGAAACCTTGGCTCCCACAGGGAGTGACAAGTGATAAGAAGAAAACTAGAGCAAGAGAAGTGGATAACTCACTTCCTGTATGCTGGAATTAAGAAAACAATATAAGGAGTGACGTGAGGAGGCCAACTATAACACCCGAGGATGAACGGTCTGGGAGCCCCAGGCGTCATACAGGGTTGGAAATTCCCTCAACCCTGCCGATGATCACAGGTGTCGCTGTGGGCCAACCTTCGTACGTTGGAGGAAGACATGCACATACAACACTCGCCTGGCCAAGCGTCTGATGTCAGCTTCCTTTCCAGCCGAATCAGCCAAAGCCATTTTAAACTGAAGATTGTTTAGTCATGTTTGCCTTTGTTCTCACGTCGACCCAGTGCTTGGAATGCGTCGTTATCAATAACGCCCCAAAAGGTGTACATAACCTGGCATCAAACTTGCCTTAGTTGGTAAAGTGATCTTGGCGCAGGAAGTTGAGGAACAAGATCGGGCCAGAAACTTTCTCACCCAACGACAACGATCGATCTGGCGGGTTGAGAGGAAAAACAGAGGATCTTTTTTTCCCAGGACGAAATCGCAGCTTCTTTGGGAAGCTCTGAAACGTCTTCTAGGATAAAAAAAAAGGAGATAACTGTCTTACTTCTTCCATGGCTTAGGACAAAGGACTCTTCCTTCTAGGAAAGCGGTTGAGGGACTGGAGAAACCAGCCTGCCTGTGGACAGAGGTCCAGTTCAAATATGTCCCTATGCAGTCGCTGCTCACAGTGGACCACGACCCATGGTCCACACTCACCTACAGCGATAAGGAGGCTCAACTGTCCTCTACTTAAAGCCACAGCTCCTTCCAGGATTCAACGGGTCAAGAGCTTTCCAGGCAGTGAAACGAATGAATACCTGGACCTCCTAAATAATCAGTGTGATCATAACCCACCTTAGCAGTCGAACTGGCATCATATCTTCATCCAAGACCTTAAAATCTCTCCCTGGAAACTGAGGTTCAATTACTGGCCCCTCCGATATCTCGAAATTATGTGTACCCATTTCCTCAACGCATTTTAAAGCAATCCTTACACCGTGTGTCTTAGTCCACAGTGGGGGAGGTAAACTTTTCTTGTTGCCTCATTTATATGGACCCCCTGTTGACCTGAACAACAACTGGGAACTCGAACCCCGCTGGGGCTGAATCAGAAGGTTCACAGCCGGATCTGGTGCAGCAGACGAATGGCCATGACGTCAAGAGACTGTCATCCACGGGCGACGATCCAGAAGCCCCAAAACCAAACCTATGGAGGAACATGAGTCCCAACGCTCATTATCCCGGGCTCCATCGAACCCAAGAGGGTAACATAACATATATATATATATATATATATATATATATATATATATATATATGTCTTACGAAGGTGGATAGTTTCGTATGAAAGTCAGACGAATCAACAGATACAGATATAGGGAAGACAAAATGTGGCAGGGACGAAAACGGACCTCGTGAGTGCACGACCCAGACGAATGCGTGTTCCCTGAACTGACCGACAATCATCATACCTACGGAATGTCACCGTCTTGCTTAAGACTCAAGCTCCACGTAGTGGCCACCACCACAGCGACGACTGCCACGGTCACCCACAAAGATAAATGTAAGGATGATGATGGTCTGTCAACATCAATCTTGCAGTGTCTCCTCTCTGTTAATGGCTTTCTGGAAACGCTAATGGACACGAACGAACTCACAAAGCAGAGCTTGATGCCATCATTACCACGTGAACACAGACATGCCATCATTACCACGTGAACACAGACATGCCATCATCTCCACGAGTACTGAGACATGTTAGCATTACCCGTTACCACGTGAACACAGACATGCCATCATTTCCACTAAACTCAAGAAGGGAGAAATAACTATACAGTCTCCCCTCTTTATCAAAGCGTCACCGTTTTCTTCGTTTCTTTGTCTTCCAGTGCCCGTTTTTTTCCTTGCAGCCACGGGGCATGTTACCAGGCCTGTTTGACTATTTCGACTTGAGACCCATCCATTACCCAAGTCATTATGGCAGTTAACGTCAAGCCTAGGATAATCTTATGTCCACTCAGACGCCTGGGCTGAATATATGGTCATGATCACAGAACAGCCCACGGCAATCTTAGATCTCAAGTTTTCCAAAAGAAGGAACAGAGAAGGGGCCACGTGAGGATATTCTCTCAAAGGCCCAGTCCTCTGTTCTTAACGCTACCTCGCTAATGCGGGAAATGGCGAATAGTATAAAAGAAAAAAGAAAAGATATATATATATATATATATATATATATATATATATATATATATATATATATATATATATATATATATATATATATACATATATATAATTTCCCGGCTACAATTTGCTTATAAATATTTTCAAAAATATGACTGAGCAAATGGATACAAAATATAACATTACCAAAATAAATGTATGTTTTTTTTTTTTCTAATATGCTTTCAAAAATAGGTCATTCGTATACCAGTGTGATTCCGGTTTCTACCCAATGCACAGAAAACGGCTGTCGTCCGAGAACCTTCTGTAATATGAAAACTTCACAAGATTTTGCACGCTATTGGGCATAAACATCAGCTGAATATAGTCTCCCAACTTTTGTGTTTGTCTTCGAGCCAGGCAGCCAGCCTCTCTCTCTCTCTCTCTCTCTCTCTCTCTCTCTCTCTCTCTCTCTCTCTCTCTCTCTCTCTCTCTGTATCGCCTTGAGACGCAACGTGATAATAAAAACGGTTGCCTTGTTACGTTTGTTGGATATATATATATATATATATATATATATATATATATATATATATATATATATATATATATATATATATATATTTCACCGTCGGCGGGAAACTTGCCCGAGAGAGAGAGAGAGAGAGAGAGAGAGAGAGAGAGAGAGAGAGAGAGAGAGGGGTGGATGTGGAGTGATGAGGTTATTTTGACAGCTGAAAGAACTCGTGCGGGGTTTAGCCGTTCGTCTGACCTTGGGAGTGACGCGAGGAGAAGAGAGAAGAGATAGAGAGGAGAGAGGAGGAGAGTTCGCAGGGCTCAGTGTTGTGTACATTGCACCGTTGCTGAAGTTGGAAAAAAAAAAAAGAGAAAATGAAAAATAAAAACAGGTTTGATGGAACATTGCCTAGTTACGTTCGACCAAATATCAGCGACGAATAAAAAGCAAAAACTTTATTTTTTATGAAATTCATAAAAATCGCACCATTTTGCAGACATTATTGAAACAAAATTTCCCGTGGGCGAGGATCCCTCCTCTCTCTCTCTCTCTCTCTCTCTCTCTCTCTCTCTCTCTCTCTCTGGTCAGCTGCCTTCATGACCTGACCTGACCTGACCTGACCTGACCTGACTGCACTCTGACGTAACTTTTAGAGGGGGGGGAGAGGACAAAACTTTTTTTTTTTCCGCTATGTTTCGTTGGCTTTGCCGGGCCGGCTGAATTAAGTTTATACGTTGGGTCGGTCAAGGGGTGAGAGGAGGAGAGAGAGAGAGAGAGAGAGAGAGAGAGAGAGAGAGAGAGAGAGAGAGAGAGAGAGAGAGAGAGAGAGAGAGAGAGAGGTGGCCACGCTTTTCCAGCGCGGTATCCGGCAGTCCGACGCAACACGAGAATAAAAGAATTTTTACCGGCGGATCAACAACTCTTTACCGGGGGAGTGTGTGACGTACGTGTGCTGAGGAGTGATGGGTCTTCCACCCCCTGGGGCGGGACGCAGCCCCGCGAAGACATAGGGTGACGCTCGGCCAGCCTAGCCAGCTCTACCCAGAGGGGTATGAAAGCAGAGGTCTCTCCTCACCGACCCATGTCTGATGCCTAGCCAGAAAATAAGATGATCCTCCAAGCACGACAAGTAGAGGGGTCCCTACCCGTCGCTGGCTTGCCTCAGTCCCCTTCCTGAACAGGAAGGGGACCGACGGAGGTACTGACGGAGTGGCACAAGGGGGCGATGATCTGGTTGTAAGATGAGGAAGCGCTTCTGCAAGGTCGCTCCCTCTTCAACGAGCTGAACATGAGAAATATGTGCTGAATTCACATCTACGTGCATGGTGTACATGGCGAAGGTAAAGTGACATTGAAAAGAGACGTATGTCTCGCAAGTCCTCGCTGTGTGTGTGTGTTGAACTTCGAAGACCACACTGCAGCTGGTGACAACAGGCCATCGGCTGAGCTCGTGTGTGTTAAATGTAACTGAATAAAATGTGTGTGTGTGTGTGTGTGTGTGTGTGTGTGTGTGTGTGTGTGTGTGTGTGTGTTAACCGCGCGGGTGAACCATCCCTCTCCATTTGAGAAATGCCCCGTGTGGATGAAGGAGAGTGAAACCTCTCCTCTTAGTGCGTCTACCGTGACACCCAGACTTGGTCAATGAATGTTCTAGCCTCCATCGTGGACCAAAACATAACAAGTCAAGATATGCTCTACAAAGAACCCTTCATCGGAGCCTCTGCCTAACACAGCTTCTACCATTTGACTGTGCTTCCTGACTCGACCAAACCACCCAGCCATGCAAACGTTCCCTCTGCCCAGACAACTCGAAACTCTACAGCAGAAAACTTCAGCAGACGGGCCAACTTGAACGGACTAAACTTAAAAAGGAAATCTTTGGCAAGTCGTTGTGCTAGCAGGCGACACGTGCGCGGAAGGACTTCGTAAGGAGAACCAATTCGTTGGATTCGCTCGATTCCACGGAGGACGCCAGACCCCACAGACGTCCACAGTGCTCCTCCCCGGCTATGGAGGACGCCAGACCCCACAGACGTCCACAGTGCTCCTCCCCGGCCACGGAGGACGCCAGACCCCACAGACGTCCACAGTGCTCCTCCCCGGCCACGGAGGACACCAGACCCCACAGAGGTCCACAGTGCTCCTCCCCGGCCACGGAGGACACCAGACCCCACAGACGTCCACAGTGCTCCTCCCCGGCCATGGAGGACGCCAGACCCCACAGACGTCCACAGTGCTCCTCCCCGGCCGTGGAGGACGCCAGACCCCACAGACGTCCAGAGTGCTCCTCCCCGGCCATGGAGGACGCCAGACCCCACAGAGGTCCAGAGTGCTCCTCCCTGGCCATGGAGGACGCCAGACCCCACAGAGGTCCAGAGTGCTCCTCCCCGGCCACGGAGGACACCAGACCCCACAGACGTCCACAGTGCTCCTCCCCAGCCATGGAGGACGCCAGACCCCACAGACGTCCACAGTGCTCCTCCCCGGCCATGGAGGACGCCAGACCCCACAGACGTCCACAGTGCTCCTCCCCAGCCATGGAGGACGCCAGACCCCACAGACGGTCCACAGTGCTCCTCCCCGGCCACGGAGGACGCCAGACCCCACAGACGTCCACAGTGCTCCTCCCCAGCCATGGATGTACATAATTCATACTTGCTGCCTTTATTCATTCCGTCGCCATCCCGCCACACATGAAATGACCCCCCCCCTCCCCCCGCACGCGCGCGAGGTAGCGCTAGGAAAAGACAACAAAGGCCACATTCGTTCACACTCAGCCTTTAGCTGTCATGTATAATGCACCGAAACCACAGCTCCCTTTCCACATCCAGGCCCCACAGAACTTTCCATGGTTTACCCTTGACGCTTCACATGCCCTGGTTCAATCCATACACACTATAAATGGATTTGCTGTGACGTCAGACCACGACACTGGTGACCTATGACCACCACACTTGCGACCTTTGACCCACTCTTCACACTACAGGACGGAGCTCAGCGACCCACTTTTCACCTTCCATTCGTACATTCTCATCTTCTTCCCCTTACAGTCTTGTCCATTCCCTTCAATCAGATTTCAGTAAGATTGAAAGACGTACGGGGCTGCTGTGGCCACTCCATTCGTCAACGAGCACTTTAACAGATAATGGAAAGCAGACACAACAGCGAGTCTTCACATGAAACGAGAATGGAATACAGTGGTATACGCTTGTTGGACTCGCCCGCTGGACTAGCGCCGTGTCAACCTACCTACACATGAGATAATGTGAAAGTCTTACGTCACGAAGCATAGTCACTCATCAATCAATACCTGGCCTTAGATGAGACTCAAATAAGGCTAAAGACACAGAGAAGTAAGGAGAGACAAGGAAAGAATAATCTGAGGGTTTTGATCGACGCCGAGAAGCATCTGTTTACGAAGCGTCAGGTTGCCAGCAGATACGGAAGACACGAGAAGGTAACGAGTTCCAACCTACTGGCCTTGTTGATCTACGTGGCATTAAGCGTCCGGCATCACACATCCCTGACGGAGGAATGGCCAGAAATAAGAAGACCGGAGTCGAGCTTGCCTGAAGAGGCGAAAGATAACTTTAGCCCCGCTTTGCCTGACCTGAAAAAGCCAAAGATAACTTTAGCCCCGCTTTGCCTGAACTGAAGAAGCCAAATGTACCTTTAGTCCTGGTCTGCCTCACCTGAAGAAGCCAAAGATACCTGAACAGCGTCGCTTTGTCCTGGATGCGCACGCGTGTGTTGCAGTCATACACACACTAGTCACAGCCAGGTGCGGCACGCCTCTCCTCTCCTCCTGGGCCGGGAGGAAAAGTCAACCCCCCTCTGGACTCCCCCTGTTGTCATTCCAGCTCTTGTAGCGACAGTTGTTGAGGGGGAGAGAGCCTTTTGCTGAATCCCTGGTGCTAATGAGCGCCAGCCTCGAGAGTCGGGCCGGCTCTGTGCCGGGTTGACGTCTGAGGGAGGAAGGCAAAGGCGGCATCATACTGGAGGGTCAGGAGGGCCCTGGTATTACTGCGTCTCTCATTTAACTTTCCGAGTTGTTTGAGATGTGCAGCGCCTGCCCCAGCTCCAGCACACGGTCGTTAGCGTCCTGTTCGTCCTGAGGACATAATGCAACGTCTGGTAGGTACGGTATGGTAGTCTGGAACCTGACAAAAGAGTTTCAGATCCCAACCATCTCACGGGAGTCTGCAATGTTCAACAGGTCTGGTTGGGCAGGAATACCGTTCTCGTGGGAGAAGAACAAAGTTTCAGGATCTGGAGGTATTGTGCTCCCTACGGTATTCTTAAATAATCAGTAGCTGAAGTCATTTCCTTTGTTTTAACGCATTCCCTACGGCTGGACGCCTGCTGGGGATAAGTGGTCGGTTCCAGAGAGTCTGGCTACATCATGGCGGGCAGCATCGTCCCTGGGGTTCATACGTGTCTCGCTGATATAAAATGAGAAAAGTGCGTCTCTGTGTAAGAGGCCAGCAGGCTCGTGAGTTCGAGCTGATACCCCTACTGTAGTTGTAGCACGGGTCATCGATAACCTCGGCCGGCACCGTGAGAAGTGGTATTCCTCTAGGAAAGGACCACTTCCACCTCACACTGCATGGACCGAAATTTACGGAGCGCTGAAGACGTGCCCGGGAATGGATTGTGGTGTTCCAAATGCCCCTTCCGTCACCTGTTTCCTGGAGGTGTTCCTGCGGCGTCCCAACAGCCTCTTGCGTCATCTACTCCCACTGTCTCAACACAGCAGCTGCAGGACAGGAAGCTGCAGTAAGAGAGCCACTCACCAACCATTACAGAAACTGGCACCTCTCTCTCTCTCTCTCTCTCTCTCTCTCTCTCTCTCTCTCTCTCTCTCTCTTTGAGGTTCCAGTTTTTCAGGGTAATGCAAGGGGGAAGGAGACGCTCCTGAGATGTCCACTGGGAACAGTTTACTACCCAAGTGTGCGGAAAGTGCGGAGAAGCCTTGACGCGATGTGCGATAAGGCGTTGACTTAAACTCAGCCAGAGTTCCTCGCAGTCTCTATGATGCTGCTCAGGTCGTAGCAACAAGACCCATCAAGCCACAGGACAATCAAGCTCAACAAACCAACGGGTGACCAACTTGGACACAGCGATGATCGTCGGACACTAATAAAATTACTCAGTGATGACCTTACGTCAAGGTAAACACCTTTCAAACCATCAACGCTTACAGAGTCGTCATGTTGTGGTGATGCCGAGCCGGACACTGGAGAACCTTAGATGACACCTCAGACTCACTCAGGTTTACCTTTCCACACGGATCTATCGAGGCAGACACATGCGTGAACCACACAGTTGTGGCGTCCACTTACTTGTTATCCCTGGCTTCCTCCTGCGAGAGTAATACGGCCATAATACGCTTGAAAACACCGCCTCTCGTCCGGTAAACAGCGCAGTGGCTCTTGTATCCGGCCGCCTTTCGTGAGATATCCAAAACACGATCTCTCAAAGCGAACAATAGTAGGGGTTAATTACCATCTTCCTTCTCTACATGGCAATACAAACGTCTACACTCTCTGCCTCCGAGAGTAAAACATTATCTTTTTTACCCACTTGTCCTGCCGCTGGTCACGCCGCCTGAACCGTGATGCGTGCGTGCCCTCTGCCACACATACAGGCTGGTGAGGATGTACGATGAGGACACACACATTTCCCCACCCTATCTCTTTGTTACTGTCACCTTTACATTATTTCCATCTCCCGTTCCATCTCCATTCCCCCATTCTATCCTTTCATTCAACCTCCTCTTCACTCGTTCCCCTAACATCCCTCCCCACCCCTCTCCCCATTTTCCTCAGTCCCTCCTCCTCCTCTCCATCGCCACAGCCCCAGGGATCACCACTGCCACAGACACGGGACGAGTCTCACAGTCTCGCGCCTTAAGTATACCTGACCATCAAGGCGGCTCCCTGGAGGAAGAGGAGGAGGAGGAGGAGGAGTCCGGCACCACAGCATTAACTAATTATGTTGACGTTGTTTCCTAAGAAAAGCAACAAAACAAACCCAACACTTAAATTAATTTGCTCCAGGCTAGACAGACGAGCTGTCTGGCTGGCGTGCCCCCCAGCTCTTCCACGCACGTCCCCTCATCCGGTCCCCCCCCCCCAGACGACCAGAGAGGCTTCCTCCAGAAGTTCTCCCAAACAGAAAACGGGGAATGCAAAGCAAGACACCGGACGTAAGAGAAAAAGAAAATAAAAACGTTTCTCATTATTTTGGGTTAAGGCTCCACACGTGAGAGAGGCATCCCCCATTCTCAGCCTCTTTTCCCAACACGGGAGGCTGACTTGGACCCATCCAGGACCAGGAGGTTAACGGAGGAAGGAGTAACGCATAGTTCAACGCAGAGGCTCCGGGAACTTTGCACACCGCACGTTGTACCGCCGGTTGCGTCCTCCGTTGTACCGCCGGCTACGTCCTCCGTCGTACCGCCGGTTGCGTCCTCCGTTGTACAGCCGGCTACGTCCTCCGTCGTACCGTCGGCTGCGTCCTCCGTTGTACCGCCGGCTGTGTCCTCCGTCGTACCGTCAGCTGCGTCCTCCGTTGTACCGCCGGCTGCGTCCTCCGTTGTACCGCCGGCTTCGTCCTCCGTCGTACCGTCAGCTGCGTCCTCCGTTATACCGCCGGCTTCGTCCTCCGTCGTACCGTCAGCTGCGTCCTCCGTTATACCGCCGGCTTCGTCCTCCGTCGTACCGTCAGCTGCGTCCTCCGTTATACCGCCGGCTTCGTCCTCCGTCGTACCGTCAGCTGCGTCCTCCGTTATACCGCCGGCTGCGTCCTCCGTTAACATTCACTGTACTGCCGAACACAGTCAACTACACTACCACAGTACATGACTGCCAGCACCAGGACCACCACACAACCACCACAGTTACCATCATTAGTCTCAACCACCAATTACCAATGACCACCGCAGCGACATACAGCATGACCTCTGCTACAGCCACCTTTGACCTCAGATGTCGTGCCGTCGCAGTCAAAATAAGGTTATACTAATCAACAGACAACTACCAATACTGGATAATTACCATCCCCACAGGCCAACTGTGGCACAGTCTCCGGTGCCACAGTACCGTAACAACATAGCGTCCACCACTCCGGCTAATTTGCATGCCAAGCGGCTCTGGCAGGATCAGGAGGGAGGAATGGGGACCAAGCCATGGTCACCCTGGCTGGAATCCTCAATTATGTCCACCGGGCGACGCTGACGAACCCTGTGGGACGACACGGCATCGCATTTTCATCAAGTGGAAAATACCATATTTTTTTCCCCCCCCCAGTGTGAAAATAAGGACCCAAAAACCGCTTGGTACAAGTGATGGGACGCCGTCGAGAACTCGCCCTCGACTGGATCATCCTATGGAACAAATCATACAGACTGACGTGGTCACATTACCCAGGCTTTCAGAGCCTGCTCAGGGTACATCATACTGGTCGTGGGAGCGTACAGGCCGCCTCTTGAGCTCGATGGTACGACCCTTGAGCACGACGGGACGACCCTTGAGCAAGACGGGACGACCCTTGAGCACGACGGCAAGACCCTTGAACACGACAGGACGACCCCTGAGCACGATGGGACGACCCTTGAGCACGACGGCACGAACCCCTGAGCACGACGGGTGCCATCTTTTGTGAGAGTATAACTCAGAAAGAAGAAATAAAAAATCAACTGAAACACAATACCTTCCAAGAACGAAGTATGGCATATATATACACACACACACACTCTGCCCGAGCATAATATAACTTGGCAAAACTTTCGTGAAAAAAAAATGAAAAAAGAAAAGAATGTTCTCATGCAGCAAACAACTTGAAACTAAAGTAGGAGAGAGAGAGAGAGAGAGAGAGAGAGAGAGAGAGAGAGAGAGAGAGAGAGAGAGAGAGAGAGAGAGAGACACAGACAGACAAACAGAGAGAGACAGAGACAGACAGAGACAGAGACAGAGAGATAGTGTGTGTGTGTGTGTGTGTGTGTGTGTGTGTGTGTAAACAGAATAAAAAAAAAATTAAGTTCTCCTGATTATCATGACATGCGACTCCGAACACCCTGGAAGCAGTACCTCAAAAGAAGAACAAAAATAATAAAGACCTTCGTGGAGAGTTTACCTTCCCATCCCGTATATACTGCACGACCTTCTGGAGTCATGATGAAGTAAAGTGGTTGTCATAGTCACATTCCTCGAGAGGTAAAATGAGCAGCTTAAAACGAATCGTTCATGACAGTGTACATAAAGAATATCCAGGTCATAGCTGTCACTTATCTTTGCCTGTGTAACAAAGAAGCCCACGACTCCCCCTTTGTTTCCAGACGTATTGACAACGGCGAAATTTACCCAGGCACAACAAAGAGAGAGAGGGGGAGTATCGGTGGCCCCACTAGTCACACACCAATCTCCCACCTGTCGCTACACTATCGAGGAAAGCATGTCAAACTTTATTCACACCAAGAAGTATTGCTCCACCGTCTCTTGCCTGCCGTAGCCATCCAGACTCAGGGACGGAACTTGAATAGACTCACCCCGTGAGTACAACACTCACATGGATGAGTTGCGCCTCTACCCCGTGAGTACAACACTCACATGGATGAGTTGCGCCTCACCCCCGTGAGTACAACACTCACATGGATGAGTTGCGCCTCACCCCGTGAGTACAACACTCACATGGATGAGTTGCGCCTCACCCCCGTGAGTACAACACTCACATGGATGAGTTGCGCCTCACCCCCGTGAGTACAACACTCACATGGATGAGCTGCGCCTCACCCCCGTGAGTACAACACTCACATGGATGAGTTGCGCCTCACCCCCGTGAGTACAACACTCACATGGATGAGTTGCGCCTCACCCCCGTGAGTACAACACTCACATGGATGAGCTGCGCCTCACCCCCGTGAGTACAACACTCACATGGATGAGTTGCGCCTCACCCCCGTGAGTACAACACTCACATGGATGAGTTGCGCCTCACCCAGCTGTTGCATTGTCGTCATTTAGGGTTGAACCTCGGCCCATTTCCCCTTCTTGTCTCAGGAAACCCGACATTATAATCGACTCAAAGCACTGTAAACATTTCAGAGCTCTCGTCTTCAGGAGTCGAATCACGAGAGTATATTTCTGGTCTCACACACGACCCGGCTGTGTTACAGGAGCGGGAGGGAGGGAGAGAGGGAGTGAGGGAGGGGGTTGACTCATTCATACCCATGGCTGGACTAAGGTCTGAGTGTCTGTTCCTGATAATGACTGGAGTCTTCACCTTCAGCTTGGCATGTGGAAACCAAAGCCACGAAGATGATGGCGGCATCCAACACGACACCCAAACCCTGAGTACAGACGAAGGAGGATCTCGTGGCCTCCTTCCCAGTGGTTCTCTTGGGATGGATAAAGACAATGTCAACAGCACGAAAAATCATCTTACACGAGCCCACTCGTACCTGTTGAAGGCTCCACCTGCAGCCCTTCACCTCTCCGGCCTCAGCGTCATGTTTGTGTGATGATGACTGTTTGTGTGTTGATGGGAAAGAGAAAGAAAGACGAGAGTTTTGCGCTCGCGTGGCTCTGGTTTCTCTGCGTCTGTTGCCCAGAACTCATTATGATCCAGCAGAAAGGCTGTAATTAGAATTCTAACGAACTCTGATTACAGGATAATCACCGGCTCTCTCTCTCTCTCTCTCTCTCTCTCTCTCTCTCTCTCTCTCTCTCTCTCTCTCTCTCTCTCTCTCTCTCTCTCTCTCTCCAGATTTCATAACTTTCCCTTTCATGAATACATTCGTTCTCTCTCTTTTTAGGGTAAGTCCCATAATTTAAGCGTAGACCTAAAATCCACGCATTACCTACAGTTGAATGAGTACCCACCGTACTTAAAAAGGAATATGAAGTAATCAAAACACACACACACACACACACACACACACACACACACACACACACACAAATACACACATACACACACACATATACACACACACACACACACGTTGAAATGCGAAACAGAAACACAAAATACATATCACCTTTTTTTTCTAGGACATATAACACAAATCAACTTTTATTTTCTAGGTTAGCTTTGGCCAAAGCCATAGAGTGCTGTGTGATGTCCAACATCACTCTACTCCCACCGACCCTGATCTAAAGAGTAACATGCAAAGTTTGCGGAAATAAACTATTTACTATTGTGGGACAGGAGTAAAATACATATGTAAATCCAAGATGTCTGGCAGAGCCTTTAGGAGCACAACGAAAAACAGCAGAAACTTACTACTACCACATCATATGGACGTGGACGACAGGGAATGTTATGTACTGATCAACTGGGACCAGTTCAGGGATGGCTTAAAGTTCTCCAGCTCATGCCCAAGTTGGATGGCTAGTAGGGGGTCAGGATGGTTAGTGCCTATCCTGGCTAAGATGTCTCGGACGGGCTAGATCCTATCCAGCCGTTGTTGAAGGTGTTGGCTAAGGTCACGATAGACAGTAACCATCCAGGATAGGATTATCCCGGGATGGACTGACCCTTATCCAGTCCCTAGCTGAAGGTATTGGCTTGGGGGTCATGGGAGTCGATACCTTATCCCGAGTAGGATTAATGTGGGATGGAGTGATCGCATCCAGTCCCTTGCTGAAGGGTGTTGGCTGGTGTGTTCAAGGGTCATAACACTTGTTATCCCGTCTCTTCCCTTACCTCACCGCTATCTCCTCTACCTCATTAATTTTCACTGACAATTTAATGGTTGGCCCGTCACTTAATATTCATTAGATTTTACACGATGCTCTTTTTTTTTTTTTGCCTCTGGGTTATCAGAGTCGATTTTGCATTTATTGTTTCCTTTATGGAAATTTACTGCTATCAAAAAAAAAATGAGAGTGAGTACAGCTTTTAAAATACATTCATACTGAAGCCATTACTGTCCGACTGGGTACGTAAAAAAAAAAAGAGGTAAATTATTAGGTAGTACTATATATATATATATATATATATATATATATATATATATATATATATATATATATATATATATATATATGTGTGTGTGTGTGTGTGTGTGTGTGTGTGTGTGATTTTTCCCTCCCTTCCTCCCTCCTGCAGACCCATCACATGTGTATCGTA
Source organism: Panulirus ornatus (assembly GCF_036320965.1). Classification (NCBI taxonomy): domain Eukaryota; kingdom Metazoa; phylum Arthropoda; class Malacostraca; order Decapoda; family Palinuridae; genus Panulirus; species Panulirus ornatus. Next base: position 11,914,331 of record NC_092266.1, on the reverse strand, counting down.
TGTGTACAACCACCACATGAACCTGGACAGCCTACATTCCCCACATACACGACGTGTCGCCTGAGCAGATAATGGCGGGATCTCGAGGACGTCACGGCTGGTCTAAAGTTCCTATCACGGCGTCTTGCAGGAACAGCGGGAAGGACGGGTACGAGAGGAGCCTCGTACTGCTCAGGTGAGGTTTAACCATGTTCTACCCCACGAGATGTAGTTGCTGAGGAATCGACTGTCATGATTACCGTAGATATCAAGGTCTTGAAAGGTGCAACCAAACATCTACGAAATACTTCTTCTACTGCTATCACTATACTACTACTACTACTACTACTACTACTACTACTACTACTACTAATAATAATAATAATAATAATAATAATAATAATCCTGGGGTCGACGTGCTGTTAATGGACTGAACCAGAGCAAGTGAAGCGGTCGGGGTAAACCACGGAAAGCTCTGTGGGGCCTGGATGTGGAGAGGGAGCTGTGGTTTCGGTGCTTCACACCTGACAGCTAGAGACTTGATGTGAGCCGAGGTGGCCTTTCTTCGTCCGTTCCTGGTGCTACTTCGCCAACTCGAGACACGGCGATCAAGTATGAAAAAAAAATGATATCAATAAGAAACGAGAGAACCGAAAACAAAAGAGCTCCGCTTGTGTGAACTTTCCAAATAGTGATGGCTTATGTCAGTGAAGACGTACACTCGCCCAAAAAAGTATCGGATCCACCCCTCAAGAGGCCTGAAGTTTCTCATGATCTACAACTAACCGACCCAGATTAAAGCTTGACCTCGCTGCCACCCTGATGCCACCGACCTGGGGAACCTATAGGAGAGAGTGTACGTGGGTCTGGAACCTGAGGGAGAGCGAGGCAAGATGGATTCGGCTGTACTCAATGCTCGCTAGGCCTAGGTCGCGTATGGAAGCCCCAACAACACCTAGGCAGGAAGGAGCAATGGTCGGTCGGTCTCTCACTCAGACAGATACACCGTGAGCCTTTCAGTCGTTACAACAACGATATATACACTCCCATCAACGGACGTAAATGATGCGATGCGTCTGGTGCCATGTTAGCGGATATGGACTTTTTTGTGAGGCAGTGGGATGAAGGCGAAATGATGATCGACTTTAATACATTATTCATGAAGGCGATTTAAGTAGTGACTATGACATGGGAGATTTTATCTTTTTCCTCCACCCTTTTCCTCCGATTCCTATAATTTCTATATATATAAAATAAAGGTCTCTTCAGGTTTACTAAATATGTGAGTGACTGTCTGTTTCAAATCATCTGCCGCGTCAACAAGAGAGGGCATTGGCAATACGTGATTGTTACTTCATCGTAAAACCTAAAAACATAAGCATACGATCATCTTTTGAGAAATCAAAAGTGAGTTTAATAAATTCTGAAATAATAAAATACTAACAATCAAAAAAATTCATTTCACATAATCGAATCTTCAGTGAAAAAAAAGAAAAAAGAAAACCAATGAAAAACGTCACAGTCTCTGCCATTACAGGTGCTGAGAACACCTTCACAACCACACATTTCCCCAGCATGAGCCACTGTTAATGGCACCTGACACTCTCCAGTGAGTGAAGCTTGGACTTGTGGGGTACAGTCCTCAACCTGGCTTGAACCACTTGTGTTCATCGGCGGGAGGGAGTGACCCACTCCTCCTCCCTCACCCAGCAACCAAAAGTGGCCTCTAATTCCTCGCCGTTCGTCGCCACTCCTGCCTCCATTTCTCATGAGTACACTCCCTTATCTGGCGCTCCATATCGCTGTGTGGTCGAGGAAAACATGCATCAAAGCAGGCAGCTGGAGCCGCCTGCGCTTGCTGATCAGCTCGTTCCCACAAATACTGATAGGGGACAACATCCCCACCAAGCACACAGGTTATATCTCCCTGTGTCGTGACGACATCAATGCGAGCCAGTCTCGGACCTCCCTCAGCAATGGGTGCGGGGGAGCTCTATCAATTCTATTGATGGCTTGCTAAGCACAGAGGGAAAATCAGAGTAGACGACTACGTATTTGTGGTTCTCCAGATCTTTCTGTCGTGTTCTCTGCAAACAGCATGGCATGAAGATCAGCAGTGTAGACGGGAGATGCAGGTAGGTAGGATACACCCAGTACCCCACTACCTACAGTTTACCGCAGCAAAGCCCAGGTCACTATCGGACTGGCAGCCATTTGTGTATATATACCTACGAGGCCTTGGTGATGTGAGGGGCCTTCAAGGACTCTCTGTATGATTTCCTCTTCGGGACTTTTTCTTTTCCCTTCCCTGCAGCATCCACGCTCATGGACTGGGTTGGCTCACGGTTGCACCTGAGACACTCCATCTGCTAAAGTCCTTCAAAGATTCAAATTGATATAGATGTTAACACACACACTTTCTCGTTCTCCTTCTAAAGGACTGCCCATCCGATCGAGGTTCAAACACAGCCTGGAAGAATCTGGCTGTTTCTCTCTATAACCTATAGTAATAAATCAATATATTCTCAGTGCAGTAATTTTCTGAGATACACCAAATATGATGCAAAAGTCTCGCTCATAAATATTTCATAATCAAAATAAAACTCGTTGTCTTTACACTACAAAGTCTGTGTGTGTGTGTGTGTGTGTGTGTGAAGACTCGCCAAAACGAAGCCTGGCACGGGAGCTCCCGTCAATAGCAGACCATTATCGAGGGTGCCGTTACTGGCACAGGTCGGCCCTCGAGTGAATGAGTCTAGTGGGGTTCCTTCAAGGTGGATGTATGTCTGTGTTGTGTACGATCTGGAGTGACTGGTTGTTTGGACTCTAGCTAGGTCTGTCAGGCGGGAGGGGTCACATTAAAGACCGCCAGCGTCGAATAACATCCACCAACCCGGAAAATTTATAACAACTTCAACCATTGCAGAATATCTCTATAAGCACAAGATATTCCCGAATACTCAAAGTAACCGAGAAGAAATATTTGCTGAACGTAGAGAGACACTGAAGCTCCTCCTCTCCCAACGTTATCATCTCCACTGTTTGCCGCACGATTTCAGAGGCGTTGGTCTAAACACTGAACATTCATAAATGGATCTATTCATTACACTCATCTGAAGTGTATCAGCTACGGGAGGGAGCGTGGAAGCCCCTCCACGTGCAGCCCGCTGATAACATCAGTGGACGCCTCGTGTCCACGTCAGCCATCAAGAGGGGAAGACCAAGAGCAACATGGGTTATCAAGACCCGGTATCGACTCATTTCCTCTAAGTAAACAAGTGTGAGGGGCGGCGCCCTGAGGTCAGATTTCTCTCTTCTGAATTTCCAAACAAGGCAAACCAGTTGTCGATGACGAGACAGCCATCATCGTCGCCTGGAAACCCCAAGACTACATGAGGTTTCCAGAGCCACGTAACTTTCACCGCCGCTCCTTCGTCAGTAAGGTCTGCGACGTGAGACGGGAGATACTACCCGAGGAGGTTACGACACACTAGACGTACGCTGCAGGTGCTGCGTCACAACGTATCGTCCAACACATTGCATTCTGCGACTGGCGTTGGCGGGAGGCCCAGCTGTGAAACAATGGTTTAATTTACAAATTGCTTGAGGAAAAGGCAAGCCTTCATCTTCCCCGTCCCTCCCTCCCTCAGAAGCCGGGGTTAGGACTGTAATCAGTCTATGAGAGCTTGCATGTGTGTGTGTGTGTGTGTGTGTGTGTGTGTGTGTGTGTGTGTGTGTGTTACTCCGTACCATCTACATCTTTTCCCAAAAATACCGTCCCTCCCATGTTAGATTTATATAGTGGATTTCGGTGACGAGTTCCGTACAAGATATGAGTGGCTTGAGCCAGTAAGCCTCCCCTTTCCCCTGCCAGCACCCTCCACATCAGAAGGGGGATAGGGTGTGACTAGTGATACTAATGGACATAATGGCAATGTGGAAAAAAAAAAAATGGACAGCTTTTCTTGCCGCTGGAGTGCAGGAGAGACCGCATCATCCACCATGGCCACAAGAACATAGTCTCGATCACATCGACCCTCTGGAATAAAATGTTACGACACAGCATCCCTTGTGGTCACACTGCAGTCAACACCAACATAGTCTTAAGTGTCTGGAAAATGGCCCACCTGACGAGGCAACATCTAATTCAGGCATCACGGGGAAGGGCAACCAACCTTACCAAAGCGTCGCATCTTACATTCAAGGGGATTAGCCACACGTAAATGGACTGAGCACATGTAAATTACACTGGCCATATGTAAATGGGTATACGTAATTTACGAGACACTCTTACACCACTGCTCGTCAGCCATCCTGACCCCAATACATCATGACTGAAGTAATTACTTACGTTGATGAAGTCATGGACTCAACACCTTAATATCAAGACCACACCATCTGCCGGGGGAAGACCTCGAACTCCGGAGTGTGTGGCGTTCCCTAGCCGCACACCCTCAGCTCCACGCCAACGCATGTTGAACGATTGCTACGTCTGCAACTCGCGGAAAATCAGCTCGAAAACAAATGGCCGGGGACAAAACTGCTTCTGTGAGTGAACAATAACAACGTGAGACGCACCAGATTTATTGGCAGGCTCTTGCTCCAAGTCCCACTCCAGCTAATAATAATGCTTTACAATACTGCCGACCATGGATACTGCCGACCAAGGATACTGACGACCAAAGATACTGCCCACCTAGGATACTGCCGACCAAGGATAATACTCGCACTTGCGATAAAATCAGAGGGAACAACTCTATCAACTCACAAGTGGTCAGGAATACGAAATAAGTCTACACTAATACACAGTACAGTCACATCCAGTCTACACTAATACACAGTACAGTCACATCCAGTCTACACTAATACACAGTACAGTCATCCAGTCTACACTAATACACCGTACAGTCATCCAGTCTACACTAATACACCGTACAGTCATCCAGTCTACACTAATACACCGTACAGTCACATCCAGTCTACACTAATACACCGTACAGTCATCCAGTCTACACTAATACACAGTACAGTCATCCAGTCTACACTAATACACAGTACAGTCACATCCAGTCTACACTAATACACAGTACAGTCATCCAGTCTACACTAATACACCGTACAGTCATCCAGTCTACACTAATACACCGTACAGTCATCTAGTCTACACTAATACACCGTACAGTCATCCAGTCTACACTAATACACCGTACAGTCATCCAGTCTACACTAGTACAGTCATCCAGTCTTTACTAATGTGACTCCGTGTAACAATCTACGACTTAATAAAACTCTCTTGTAGAAGTGGCTCCAGCTGACGTCGTCGCACGCGCCCTTAACCCCTCCCTTTCTCAACAAGACCGACGACACTGTCAGCAAAATCCTGCCGCTCCGGCTCACAGCCAGACCTGTGATGAATCTGCCACACAGCTTGCCTGGGCGAGGGCTCGCCTCCTGACGTCATGTTTACCACGAGCAACACGGGACGCTCCGTGATGTATGAGTCACCGGCAGCGCCTCCGTCATCGTTCACTCCACAGCTGCTTTGGCCTCACATATATAAATGGAAACTGGTTCGAACTCAACATTAAACTGATTTCGAATCGCCCTAGGCCATTCCTGTGAGCCCTGGTCTCGTCGTCTTCAGGTAATCTCTTCAAGCAAGCCTCCTCATCTTATTGATGCCGGAGAACTTCCTCTCCCTCAGCGGTGACCTTTGTGCAACCAAGTGGTTCATCACGGACGCCCCTTTTAGTCGTCTCCAAGCAGAGTTGCACACTCCAGGGTATCCCTCTGGGAAGGATCAACTTGCTAGGCGCCAGGCAGTGTGCCTGGAATAAGCTTGCTGGTAAATCCTGGATTAAACCGTTGTAGAGCTTAACATGATCTCACACAGTAAACTCCTGTCTGGGACAACGTTATTATTCTAATTGATATCTAGTGGCCCTATGGCGACGCATAAGAGGGTATGGCGGGAAAGTTCTCGGGTTTAACTTTGGGCGTCGAACGCGCACAACACCTGCGAAGACCCAGCGCTGGTATGGACTCTCCATCGCCAGCCAGCCAGCCATCCTTCCAGCGCATCACTATGAGCCTTGACTGTGTGGGTTGACTTCACTCTACGCCAGACTTAAGTACCTGCTGATCTGATTCAGTCGTGGGCCTCTCGAAGGTCTTACGATGAACGTAGCAGATTAAAGTCCTGGGAATGGCTGACTGAAACTAGACTGGACACGGTACGTACTGGTGCACTGGTCGAAGCTGTGCCCAGCCCTCTGTCTCGGCAGGGAGAGACAGAGCCTGGGACACACTTGGTCGAAGCTGTGCCCAGCCCTCTGTCTCGGTAGGGAGAGACAGAGCCTGGGACACGCTTGGTCGAAGCTGTGCCCAGCCCTCTGTTTCGACAGGTAGACAGCGCCTAGGACACAACTAGTCGAAGCTGTGCCCAGCCCTCTGGCATGACAGGCGGAGACAGAGGCTGGGACACGCCTGCTCGAAGCCCTCTGTTTGGACAGGCTGTTACACAAGGACCTATAGAGCTTCGACCAGGCGTGGGGGCACTTCGGGCAAGCCCCCTGCACATTTGGCCGTGACTCTACACCACAGACTACGATAAGCTGAGCGAGTTGTCCTTCAAGTTACGCCTCTAACTTACTGGGCTAATGATCACGCTTCCGGAAAAATAATAATGAAAACCTGTCACACTTAGCTGGAGATGACCATATTCAATGCCACCTTGGTGGGGGGAGATAGACGGGAATGATTGTAATATGGCCTCCTGGCCAGCTAGATACGAAGGGACAACTTGAACAACTGCTCCCTATCTGCAGGATGACCACGAGGAGAGAGGAAGGTGGATGGCCAGGGCTTGGCCTGGGTTAATATCCCATTTACTTTGGCTCAACAATTTTAATTTGGTTCAGCAGACGTTTGGTTCAGGGATTCCAGTGTTCATGTTTTTGATGGCTATGTTGTAATGGCCCAGGGTCCTGAGAGTGAGGGGTGGTCGGCAGACACCTCTTGGTTGCAACTATTTCATCTTACGACTGGTGGTGATGTTGGAGAGGGTATGGTGGTGATGTTGGAGATGATGTGGTGGTGGTTGTGATGTTGAAGATGGTGTGGAGGTGATGGTGATGATGCTGATGGTGTGGTGGTGGTGGTGGTGGTGGTGCTGGAGATTGTGGTGGTGGTGTTGGAGGCGGTCTTCCTGAAGACAGTGGTGGTGTTGGTGGAGACTGGGATGGTTGTGGTGATGTTGGCAGAGACGGTATCGGTGGAGACTGCATGCATGTTGGTGCAGACTACGATGTTTGTAGTGGTAATCTCAGTGGTAGTGTTGGTGAGGATTGAGGTGATGTTGACGGTGAGGGAGAGTGGTGGTGGTGTGGGCTGGGGTGGTGGAGACAGGGATGGGAATAAAGGAAGGGACTGCCACATTAGCTGATGTAGGTCGTGGGTTGGTGGTGGGGACAGTGATGACGGAGACTAAGAAGAGGAAGATGCTGTGGGCATTCGTGGGGAGAGATGTGTGGGGCTGTGGGGTAAAAAAAAAAAAAAAACGAAAACAAGTGAGAAAGTTCAAGCGAAGCTTAAAACAGTGTCAGATGCCAACTGGGTTACGTGAAAGGTTTTTGTCTGGCCACTGACGCTGACAGTAAACAGACAGACGGGGTCAGCGTTCCAATGGAAAGGAAGTTTGGAAATAAAGTCGAGAGTCAAAAAATATCTACCTGACGCTGCACGACACAACCGTATTTACGACCCGGGGGTCAGGGCAGAGACTGATGAACCTCGATAGGGTCAAAAGCGGAGGAGTGACCGAGCGAAGGACAGCTGAAAAGTTAACGGTGAATATTGAACACACACACACACACACACACAGCCAGTGAACAACGGAGGGAAAACGATCATCACAGTGGTAGAAATGACGTTCAGACGGCGCTACGTCAACGTGCGTACAATTACTCACAAAAAAATGTAATAGACTGCCTTGGTACTACAGTATGAAGACGTTTTCTTTTCATTCATATTCGCGATTTCCCGCGTCAGCGAGGTAGCGTCAAGAACAGAGAGCTGAGCCTTAGAAGGGAAAAAAAATCCTCCCTTGGGTCCTTTTCTGTTTCTTCTTATGGGAAAGTTAAAAAGGAGGGAGGATTTGCAACCCCCCGCTCCCATCTCTTTTAGTCGCCTTTTTCAACACGCAGGGAATATGTGGGAAGTATTCTTTCTTCCCTATCAGCAGGGATGATAGATATATATATATATATATATATATATATATATATATATATATATATATATATAATATATATTATATATATATACATTATATATATATATATATATATATATATATATATATATATATATATATATATATATATATATATATATATATTCATCTATTCATCTCCTTATTATACTTTGTCGCTGTCTCCCGCGTTAGCGAGAGAGCGCAAGGAAACAGACGAAAGAATGGCCCTACCTACCCACATACACATGTATATACATATACGTCGACACACGCTCATATACATACCCATACATTTCAGCGTACACATATACATACATAAACAGACATATACATATATACACATGTACACAACTGATACTTGTTGCCTTTATTCATTCCGTCGCCACCCCACCACACATGAAATGACAACCCCCTCCCCCCGCACGCACGCGAGATAGCGCAAGGAAAAGACAAAAATGGCCACATTCATTCACACTCAGTCTCTAGCTGTATGTGTGATGCACCGAAACCACAGCTCCCTTTCCACATCCAGACCCCACAAAACTTCCCATGGTTTACCCCAGACGCTTCACATGCCCTGGTTCAATCCCTTGACAGCACGTCGACCCCGGTATACCACATCGTTCCAATTCACTCTATTCCTTGCACGCCTATCACCCTCCTGCATGTTCAGGCCCCGATCGCCTAAAATCTTTTTCACTCCATCCTTCCACTTCTCTCTTGTACACTTCAGCCCGAGACAATGCATTTCCAAGGTTCTTCACAAATCGCAGAGCAAAATTAGCTCAACGTACACAAATCATACGAAAAAGCACAACTCCACGAGGGGAATGAGATTATCAAATGCAATCACGGAGGATCCGAACACTCCTTCAACACCCGGAAACAGAGTTGAACAGTGAGAAGGAACGTTCACTCCCCGAGTGAACACCACCAGCACACAGTGTGTTCACAGAAGATCGTTTGCTCAAGGCAGGAGGAGGTGGCGTCTTAATCTCGAGACTCCAAGCAGCTTCGACGCAGTTATTAAAGTAAGCAAGACGCTGGTATTGACGTAAGATTCTCTGTGAAGTGATCTTCAAGGCAAATAGAGAATTAAACAGCGTTTTTGGGGCGTCGCATATGAGCTTCCTCACAGCACGAGGAAGAGGGCGATATAATGCTATACGACAGAGGAGGAGGAAGGTGTGGTGATGGAGCCTTACAACGTGTTGTCTATCACTACCTCAGCCACTTCTCTCGCCTCTCACATAGGCACACATAGTCTCTCTCTCTCTCTCTCTCTCTCTCTCTCTCTCTCTCTCTCTCTCTCTCTCTCTCTCTCTCTCTCTCTCTCTCTCTCCTCTCTCTCAGTGGCAAGGTCCCCCCCCCGCAGTGAGCCCCAGAATGGGAGGTAGGGAGTAGGTGAAGCAGCCCTCTCCCCTCCTCGATCCAATTGCTCCCTGGATGGGAGACAAGGGCTCCTCCCTCACCAAACCATTCCCTTCCGCTCCATCGGTCTTTGGGGCGGTGGAGCGGGCTCTTGCTACCTTCCCCGCGTTCCCCCCAGCCCCATCCGAACCCTCCAACCCCCCCCCCCCCCCCCCCCAAGCCATCCCTTTCCAATTTCTCCTATGTCGCGGGAGGCCCAACAATTATAATACTTTCCCCACCGTTGCTTCCACGATACACCCATTTTTCCAGCCATCAACTTTCATCTGGGCCGACTTTCTGACCTCAGTGTACACTGCTGTTAAAAGGAATTCACAGACACAATCACTGATGGTAGCGATCATTCTGTGAGTTCCAAGAACGCCGTCTTGTATTAAGGGAAGGACAGATCCCATCGGCCCTGGTATGTTACTACAGGAGCAGACAGCCTTTTTTGCCTATACAAAGTACCCCTCTGGCCGTAGTAATCTCACCCCTGGCTGTACTAATCGCCCTCTAGGCAAGGCTCACCGGTGTATGAGACACAGGGCATTTCAGTTCGTGTCTTGGCAAACGTCCCTAAAGACCTGACTACGAAAGGGTGAGGATACGCATGTGTCACTGGACGCGCGGCAACGTCTTCATGGCACCACCTGTGTGTGTGTGTGTGTGTGTGTGTGTGTGTGTGTGTCATGAGGGTTATATCCAGGCTTAAGTATACCGCACTACACTTGACGTCTCATGAATAATCGAATTATCATATAAATATATATTTCCTTCTACCGTATATTCATATACCGTCTCCTGCCTGTGACAACTCGTCCTATATCTGCTGGTGGAGAAGGCAGGTGTTGGACAAGTTGCCATATATATATATATATATATATATATATATATATATATATATATATATATATATATATATATATATATATTTTTTTTTTTTTTTTTTATACTTTGTCGCTGTCTCCCGCGTTTGCGAGGTAGCGCAAGGAAACAGACGAAAGAAATGGCCCAACCCCCCCCCCATACACATGTACATACACACGTCCACACACGCAAATATACATACCTACACAGCTTTCCATGGTTTACCCCGGACGCTTCACATGCCCTGATTCAATCCACTGACAGCACGTCAACCCCTGTATACCACATCGCTCCAATTCACTCTATTCCTTGCCCTCCTTTCACCCTCCTGCATGTTCAGGCCCCGATCACACAAAATCCTTTTCACTCCATCTTTCCACCTCCAATTTGGTCTCCCTCTTCTCCTCGTTCCCTCCACCTCCGACACATATATCCTCTTGGTCAATCTTTCCTCACTCATTCTCTCCATGTGCCCAAACCATTTCAAAACACCCTCTTCTGCTCTCTCAACCACGCTCTTTTTATTTCCACACATCTCTCTTACCCTTACGTTACTTACTCGATCAAACCACCTCACACCACACATTGTCCTCAAACATCTCATTTCCAGCACATCCATCCTCCTGCGCACAACTCTATCCATAGCCCACGCCTCGCAACCATACAACATTGTTGGAACTACTATTCCTTCAAACATACCCATTTTTGCTTTCCGGGATAATGTTCTCGACTTCCACACATTTTTCAAGGCTCCCAAAATTTTCGCCCCCTCCCCCACCCTATGATCCACTTCCGCTTCCATGGTTCCATCCGCTGACAGATCCACTCCCAGATATCTAAAACACTTCACTTCCTCCAGCCTCTCACCATTCAAACTCACCTCCCAATTGACTTGACCCTCAACCCTACTGTACCTAATAACCTTGCTCTTATTGACATTTACTCTTAACTTTCTTCTTCCACACACTTTACCAAACTCCGTCACCAGCTTCTGCAGTTTCTCACATGAATCCGCCACCAGCGCTGTATCATCAGCGAACAACAACTGACTCACTTCCCAAGCTCTCTCATCCCCAACAGACTTCATACTTGCCCCTCTTTCCAAAACTCTTGCATTTACCTCCCTAACAACCCCATCCATAAACAAATTAAACAACCATGGAGACATCACACACCCCTGCCGCAAACCTACATTCACTGAGAACCAATCACTTTCCTCTCTTCCTACACGTACACATGCCTTACATCCTCGATAAATATATATATATATATATATATATTTATATATATATATATATATATATATATAAATATATATATATATATATATATATATATTCTTACCTCCTGTCTCATCTTTCATTCTCCTGCTCCTTCCTTCCTTCCTTCCTTCCTTCCTTTCTTCCACTCAATCTCTCTCTCCCACTTCCATTCAAGAAGACGTTTCTCCCCTTTCAGATATTCCCGCTGGGAAGCGGACCAGCAAGGGACGGCAACACCAGCCAAGAGACCAACACACCGGAGAGAGTTCCACACACACACACACACACACACACACACACACACACACACACACACACACACACACACACACGTCCTCACAACAACACATCACCTAATTACCTGGGCCTTCTCCTGAACTAAAGGGAATAATAAGCTAATTACGTCTCGCTCGGCCTCAAAGCTAAGCTGAAGGTATTCACAAGGAAGCTATTAATGAAATGGGGAAGCAATACACAAAACCAGAAAACCTAATGAGGGGAAGCTATTGTCCTAGCAAGACGGGGAGGAGATCCCCACAACTCCGCAGGGGAGGCGTGTGTCCGCCTGACTCATGACGGGGGAATCCACGTCCTCCAGCGGGTAATGTCAGAAATACAAATCAAGGACACCAAGACTTGGTAGTGCACCCGCCTTACTCCTGGCGGCGATCCTACGTCCCCAACGGGTAATTTCACGTGCAGAACCAGGACACCCAAGACTTGGCGTACCTTCCCATTACGCTGTTTGGGAGGGCAGTATATCGACGAGGGGGCAGCCCGCCTCCCAGCAGGTACAATGGATCATTAGTGTCCTCTTCCTGATGCCGAAGGTTAAGACGCTTTCGCAACAGAGACAATGGGACACTAAGCAACTGTAAGGGCTTGAGGGAATACATCTCAGGGGGAACTTTTCCTCTACACACGAGCAGCTTCCTCCAGGGGTCTACCTGGCGTTTCTCTGAAGGGTGGAACACACCAGCTTCTCCATCTTCAGGGATGGACCTTCAGTGTTAAGTTCACTCAAGAGTGAGGGAGCACATCACTGCCGGTTTACAGGCAACACCGGTATTTCAAGTGTGGTGGCACGTATTGCAGTACTCTGATGCCGTGCCGTCGTGCTCCTAACAGTTTCCTGGACGAGAAATTTACGGGAAATCCCGAATTACCAAATCTATAGGAAGCTAGATATATATCTTCTTTTGTACGATGGAGGCTACAGTCAATGAAAGGGGAAAATGAAGAGACAAGTGAAAGCATTTGCGAATTTTGGAGGTGAAAAACCTGTCTCTTAAAATGTGCCAGGTCATAGTTGCTGGGAAAGATCTGAAAAGGTAGAGAGTTCCAAAACTTCGAGGTGTAGGGAAAGAAACAGATATCAAAACGGCCCACCCTTGAGTTGACAAAGGCCACAAAGTAATCATGTAACGCTGTATCTTGCCGAGTATTGCGTGGCCTAGCGAGTGGTGGGGGGCACAAAGGCAGACAGCTCTCGGGAGCAAAACCCACAGCAATACCTATAGAAGAAGGAAAGTGAACCAACATGCTCATAAATTCGTCAAAACTGAATATTTGCTATGAAATCTGAATGTTTTGATGGGAAGTTACTACTAAGTCGTGGATAAGAATGAAGTTATTTACACATTTTCGAATATTCCGGGATCACGTGACTAACACTGAAAAACATATGGCCTGGAACACGGCCGCTATGACAACTGTGAAGATACTGGTATACTATGGAACATATCCGGGTATTAGTTACATAATACCGTAGTATACTACGGTAATTTCATCTTATCCGTAGCATCAACACTTAACGAAGCGCACTGTAATGTGTGTGTCAGTAGATTCACCAGAAGAACATCTGATTCATCAAACTATTTGACACACACAAACACATGCCGACCCGTCCCACCACACACTTTCCAGACACCACAATCGTTGTCACCGAACACCTTCCAGGCACCACAAGCACAGCCACCACCAACCAACTTACCACATCCAACACCGCCGTACTTACACACACCCCCAAAATCAACCCAGCAACCAACACCTTAAAAATATACAACCGGTTCAGGACTCGGGGAAGGGGGGGTCTGCAGCTTCCTACCCCCACATTACAATTACCAGCGCTGTTCCCCCTCACATCCACCTCCTCCTCCTCCTCCTCCTCCTCCTCCTCACACTACCATCCGCAGTGCTCACATGCCGGGAGGAGAGGGAGGGAGAGAGGAGGAGGGGGAGAGGAGAGAGGAGGAAGGGATGTCGTCCCACGTACCACCAACCCAACTACAGGAAACTAGCTATTAGCCAGCGAGACCCCCAGGCTACTTGGTATGCCAGGAGGAGGGACAAGGGGGCCGGGTCAGAGGCGGCATCGTCGTCGTCCCTATGAACACCACCGCCTCAGTGTGTGTAGATGAGGAGGAGGAGGCGGAGGAGGAGGAGGAGGAGGACACCTGCCGACCCATCCCCGTCCTCCCGTCCTTCAATACCAGAGGGGTGACGGCGCCCCCTGGAGAAGGTCAAGGCTGAAGATGGATGGATAGGAAGGTTGTTGCGAGGTGGCTGAGGATGCGAGGTGGCTGAGGGAAATGGTTGCAACGATGTTCCCTCAGCCAGCCTGGCTGTGGAGGCCCCAAGATGATCGGCGGCACAAGCCACCACCACCACGGTCATGCAACTCCCTCAACACGACGGTACGTGCCTCTGAACACGACGGTGCGAGCCCTGCAGCACGGCTGTATGTCGCTTGGGTGCTACGGCAATGGCCATACACGTTAAGACTCGGGCCATCGCGCCGTCAAGGCTCGTACTGTCGTTCTGAAGAGTCGTAGCCTCGTGCTAAGGGGTCGTACCGTCGTCCTGAAGAGTCGTAGCCTCGTGCTCAGGGGTCGTACCGTCGACCTGAGGAGTCGTACCCTTGTGCTCAGGGGTCGTACCGTCGTCCTGAAGAGTCGTACCCTCGTGCTAAGGGGTCGTACCGTCGTGCTGAAGAGTCATACCCTCGTGCTAAGGGGTCGTACCGTCGTGCTGAAGAGTCATACCCTCGTGCTGAGGGGTCGTACCGTCGTGCTCGAGTCGTACCCTCTTGCTGAGGGGTCGCACCGTCGTTTTTCCACGTTGCTCAAGGGGATCATGGACGTAAGGAGTCGCACACACTTGCAGACGTATCCTACCGATGTCCCGGTCGCTGGCTCTACTGCAGCGAGCGTGTGTATCGGCCCCCCAGCCTTCCCCAGCCACAGTGTAACGTCGGCTCTTGGGGATCCATTTGCTCCGGGCGAGGGTGATCGTGAGCCAGGGGGACAGGTGGATCGACAAGGTACGACGTGCGGGGGGGGGGGGGGGGGGGGGGGTGATGATGAAAGGAAGTAGGTCAGGGGGGGAGGGAAAACTAAAAGCGGGGAGGGTCGTCCATGAACAGGGAAAAAAAAAAAAAGAAGAAAAGAACGGTCCGTGTGATGACCAGACAGGCTCGCACAAACCCGACTGAAACCAGATTCGTAAATTACTCGTAATATCAGAGTCTTTCTCGTTTATTGTCTATGAACACCAGAGGCTCTCTCTCAGATGGGCATCACACACACACACACACACACACACACACACACACACACACACACACACACACACACACACACACACAATCCCCAGGACTTTGACCCAGGGGGTTTAATACAGATATGGGTCAGGTTCAGGTCTACGACGCAGAGGCACAACGAAGCAGATCGAAGCTAGACTTATTGGTCTTAGGCCAATCCGTACTTCAGATGAAGGGAAATCATCACATAAAATCCAGTGAGGGTACACGATCGAGCGTACTCGAGATGTGAGGGTACACGATCGAGCGTACTCGAGATGTGAGGGTACACGATCGAGCGTACTCGAGATATGACCCACGACTTCGCTGTAGATGAAAGCATTTAAAGACATCTCTGTCGGCCAGACGAAACAGAATGATACACATCATATCACATAATTTCCAGCACGTACACAAAGCCTTTCATTACGTCATATTCTGTACGATTTTTGAAAGGCAATGTTTACCCGGCCTCACAAAAATATCTTGAACCATCTTATCGCTCGCGTCGTCTAAATTTTTTCCCCCCTCAGGTAAGTTGCTCATCACAGCATCTGTTCTTCAGCCGGATACTATTCCAGGGTTGATGGTTTCCTTCCTTTGTTTTTTTTTAGTGGGGAAGAAGGAAGGTGGGGCATTTAGGGCAGTAATTAAGCATTTAAATCATTACCGGATGAGAAATCGTCATGAGAATATTTCGCTTCAAAATACATACGTATGGTATCTGTCAGCCAGAGGAAGCATTACCATTATACTTTACATTATCATAGCAAGTGTTATATAAGACTTTCTGACACGTACACGTAGCTATTTAGTCAAAGATAAGTAATATAAGACTTTCTGACACGTACACGTAGCTATTTAGTCAAAGATAAGTAATATAAGACTTTCTGACACGTACACGTAGCTATTTAGTCAAAGATAAGTAATATAAGACTTTCTGACACGTACACATAGCTATTTAGTCAAAGATAAGTAATATAAGACTTTCTGACACGTACACGTAGCTATTTAGTCAAAGATAAGTAATATAAGACTTTCTGACACG
Source organism: Panulirus ornatus (assembly GCF_036320965.1). Lineage (NCBI taxonomy): Eukaryota > Metazoa > Arthropoda > Malacostraca > Decapoda > Palinuridae > Panulirus > Panulirus ornatus. The sequence continues at coordinate 11,897,928 of NC_092266.1, read as the reverse complement.
TACACATAGCTATTTAGTCAAAGATAAGTAATATAAGACTTTCTGACACGTACACGTAGCTATTTAGCCAACGATAAGTAATATAATCTTTAGGAAAAAAGAGAAAGAGACCCTTTTGTATTTTCTTCTGGTTTTAGAAATTTCATTTATAATTATCGATTGCATTCCATTTTCTTCAGTCACTAAGAAAGACACACCGTCACGAACGAAGGGCCTAGCGTCTGTGACGTTCCTATAGCGGCTCGTGGAAGCCCTCTACGGGTCGAGACAGAGGACTGAGCACAGCTTCCACCAGGCGTGTCCCACGCTCTGTCTCTACCCGTCGAGACAGAGGACTGAGCACAGCTTCCACCTGGCGTGTCCCAAGCTCTGTCTCTACGCGTTGAGACAGAGGACTGAGCACAGCTTCCACCAGACGTGTCCCAAGCTCTGTCTCTACGCGATGAGACAGAGGACTGAGCACAGCTTCCACCAGGCGTGTCCCAAGCTCTGTCTCTACCCGTCGAGACAGAGGACTGAGCACAGCTTCCACCAGGCGGCGTGTCCTAGGCTCTGTCTCTACCCGTCGAGACAGAGGATTTCGTACATACGTCGACCACGAGCGTTGCTGGACCTGCGTCAGCAGCGGTAGCATACACTTGGCGTTACATAGCGTCTGTCAAAGTAGTATGGACTGTATCATCACTATACCCTTAAAGCCAGTGTCTATAACACAGTGTAATACCCCACAATGCTGGAGGTTCCCTCCCCACCCCGGCTGTGCAGCAGTCGGAACGATGCTGTTGATGTCGTACACTATGAAAGAACCTCCTCTGTTCTTTTAAGACGAGAAAATAATAATAGTAACAATAAGCGAAACTTCACACAAGGCTTCAATCCTCTTATAAGACCTTTTTTTTCCGTCGTTAGATACAAAAAAAAAATTTGAAAAGTTATTTCAATACGCCGCACACAGGGGTAGATCCTGGCTCAAGGGCAACAACGTCTGAGCATCCCCCTCCTGAAGGTGGAGTGGGGGGGTCTGAAGAGAACACCGCGTCTCTCTCATGGCGACGGAGCTCCGAGGAGAGAGAGAGAGAGAGAGAGAGAGAGAGAGAGAGAGAGAGAGAGAGAGAGAGAGAGAGAGAGAGAGAGGTCACCTCCCATTACCAGTGAAGACGTCAGGCCTCGAGACGTCCATATCAACCTACATAGACGGTGGACACCCACAATGTCGCGGGGCCGGACATGAGCCGCCCGTCTCGCTTGCTGGCCCTCGCCAGACGAGCTGAGCGAGATGACCCCCCCCATCGACGTCGCGGGGCCTGGCCAGGTCGGGACGGAGCCCCAGGGATGGCAGGCAGCGGAACCTCAACCATCGAATGGGTTATGTTTAGCCTACGAGCCGACCGTCACCAAGTTGGCGTCACGAGTGGAAACTTTTGTAATTGTTTATTCCAGGCTGTCAGGGGGGAGCTTAGCAGACCTGGCCTCTCCCCACGGCGCTCTCCCCATACCTCTGTCTCTCCCGCTACGGTGGCTGGCTGCCCTGCCTCTCCCTCACTCTCTTCTCTGTGTGGCCTCTTCCTCACTCTCTCCTTCTCCAGGGAGGGCGCACCTCGCTTCACAACTGTTTTCATACGAATTCGTCTTCTGACCATTCGTTTCTCCTTCTAGTTTAACCTCTCTCTCTCTCTCTCTCTCTCTCTCTCTCTCTCTCTCTCTCTCTCTCTCTCTCTCTCTCTCTCTGTGGTGTGCGATACGCGCTTGCCCCACCGCAAGACCAAATTTCGTCGTACGTATTCGAGCGCGGGCGGGTTGACGGATAGATAGATAGACATAGATAGATAAGTACGTAGGTAGACAGGTAGGTACTCTCCCAGCTCTCCTTGTGTATATATCTCTCTCACTCACTCCCTCGGGTGTGTCTCCTGCACTCCATCCCATGCCTCTCCCACAGTCATATCAGGCCCCGGTTCAGCACACACACACACACACACACACACACACACACACACACACACACACACACACACACACTGCACTCGCTGGCTCACCACAAACTCCCAGTTCGTTAAACACTCACCAGCAAACACTCGCAACACTGCGGAACACACTGGGGAACCTCCCAGTGGCAGAGATGAAGGAACACTGTGGAACCTCCCAGTGGTACACAGAAGGAACACTGTGGAACCTCCCAGTGGTACACATAGGGAACACTGTGGAACCTCCCAGTGGCAGAGATGAAGGAACACTGTGGAACCTCCCAGTGGTACACAGAGGGAACACTGTGGAGCCTCCCAGTGGTACACAGAGGGAACACTGTGGAGCCTCCCAGTGGTACAGATAAGGAACACTGTGGAACCTCCCAGTGGTACACAGAGGGAACACTGTGGAACCTCCCAGTGGTACACATAGGGAACACTGTGGAACCTCCCAGTGGTACACAGAGGGAACACTGTGGAACCTCCCAGTGGTACACAGAGGGAACACTGTGGAACCTCCCAGTGGTACACATAGGGAACACTGTGGAACCTCCCAGTGGTACACAGAAGGAACACTGTGGAGCCTCCCAGTGGTACACAGATAAGGAACACTGTGGAACCTCTCAGTGGTACACAGATAAGGAACACTGTGGAACCTCCCAGTGGGAGAGATCAAAGAACTCTGTAGAACACACAACAGAACCTAACCTGCCAGACACCAAGACCCACCACACACACACACACACACACACTGCTCAACCCCTCTTCCATATAACCCAACCTTTTCCACTGCCTTCTCACAGCACTCCTCCAAGCCCCCGTTCCATCCGTGTCCTCCCCCCTGTGTCCCTTCCTCACTATTCCCCGGCTCCCCCACCCCACCCCAACTCCCCTCCACAATCCCTGGCCCGTCGGGACATCTCGACCTCCACCCCAGCCCCACCCACAGTGAGTGGGTTGTGTTTCTCAACATCATTACTTCAACATTCTCTCTCAACTCATCAATTCCCCGCCTCCTCCTCTCTCTCTCCAGTGGACGCTGTCCGCTCCCTGTCAAGTGCAATGACTTTCCTTCGCATTCATCTGCTACACTCATTAACCTTAAGCCGCTCTCCTTATTTCAATAGTCTTCACAGTAAACTATTGCACTCGTTAACGTTAGATTGCTATATCACAAGGCTTCCGTCTTCTTCTCCCTTCATTCCCCCAACCATATCCTTTACCGTCTTGTTCTCTTGTCCCTCCAACTTCTGGTCTCCTCTCCCTTAAACCTTTCTCTTCTTTCACCCTAAAATCTGGCCCCATTTACCCCCTCTTTTCCAAGCACTTACTTCCCTAGTCTCTCTCACTCCAGCACACACACACACACACACACACACACACAAACATACACACACATACACACACACAAACATACACACACATACACACACACAAAGGTAAGTTAAGTCTGCATTTAGCAGCAAATGTGGAGTCAAAGAGGCCCAGTTGAGCAGTGAGCAGTGAGCGAGCGGGACTTCTAAGCATGTTTACATTAGACCCCCACCAGGATGCTCCTCGCGGGTGGTGTGTGTGTGTGTGTGTGTGTGTGTGCCAGGCTAATTCTCCTGTAGCCTGCTTTGTGCGGGAGATCCCCCGCACAAAAGTGTTTGCTGAAGTCTGATGAAATGCATTCAACTTTACGAGTCTTTTTACTGCCCAGGGGATGATAAAGTTGGCGCTGTCGCTTTACATCGCTGGTCGACGACGCGCTGGAAAACTGCACTGACAGGATGATGAAAAAACATGGGTAATGCCACTCACTCACTGCGTTGCTCTCATGGATGGCCGGCGCTGGTGTTGACAGCATTCTTCATTCATTACTCCACAAGAGACGGGAGTGACAGATCACCAAACACGCGTTGTAAGGATACGCGCAGCATCTTAGAGGGCTGTGATGTGTTCATGTGATCGGTTCTCACACACAGCAGGTGTTCTGTTCTCGTTCAAGTCGTACTTCACGTGTGACTACGAAGGAACGACTCCTTGGGATTGACGGTACGGTCCTTGACCAACGGCACGACCCCTGACATGAAGACACGACCCTCGAGGACAGAGGTAGGAGCCTGGAACTCGGTGGTGCGACCGCTGAGCACAAAGGCACGACCCTTGAACACGACGGTACGACTCTTGAACACAACGGCACGACCCTTGAGCACGAAGGCACGACCCTTGAACACGACGGTACGACTCTTGAATACAACGGAACGACCCTTGAGCACGACGGCACGACCCTTAAGCACGACGGCACGACCCTTGAAACACGACGACACAACTTTGACGTGTCCCTTAAGGGTCAGGTCATGTAGAGGACGTCATACCCAGGGGTCGTGTCGTCGTGCTCAAGACTTCACGTCCGTGAAGGCATCAGGGGTTAGCACCGTCCCGTACATACGTCATCAAATTTCCCCCATCTGGGCAGGAGATCAGCAGCTAGTAGAGAGTATAAAGAGGTTCTTTTACGACGCCCCCCCTCCCCCGTACATCTCCCCTTCCACATACTACAGTCCGTACATCTCCCCTTCCACATACGACAGCCTGTACAACTCCCCTTCCACATACGAGAGCCTGTACATCTCCCCTTCCACATACGAGAGCCTGTACATCTCCCCTTCCACATACGACAGCCTGTACATCTCCCCTTCCACATACGACAGCCTGTACATCTCCCCTTCCACATACGACAGCCTGTACATCTCCCCTTCCACATACGACAGCCCTGAAGCTCGTACAGTCAAGGGCCGAGGGTGACCCTGGTGGCAGATGTGGTATTTCGTGTGTGTGTGTGTGTGTGTGTGTGTGTGTGTGTGGACCACTGGGATAGTGAGACTGGTTGGGACGGCTGCCTCTCTGGGGATAGTCTCTGGGGGAACCTCCTGAAGAGCAGCAGCAGGGGAGGGGGTTCCATCTGAGGCGGTGCGCCGCCGTGTGTGGCTGACGACGAACACTTGACGTAAGAGACTCATTCACGTTCAGCACATACGTGCTACGACGGGAGACTGAATCAGTAACCACTAAAGTAACTACATGGAATTACTGGAGTAACCGAAGGGAACTACTTCACTACAGGAAGTTACTTATGTAAATACAGGAAAATTACTGAGGTAACTAAAGAAAATTACTTGACTGCTGGAAATTACTGAAGTAACAAAAGGAAACTACTCAAGTTACTACAAGAGGCCACTTAAGTAAATAAAAAAAATTACTTAACTACTGGAAATTACCTAAGCAATAACAGGAAATTACTCAACTACAGGAAATTACCTAACTACAGCATATTACTTGAATACATGAACTCAACTACAGGAAATTATTTAAGTAATTACATGAAATTACTCAACTACAGGAAATTACCTAACTACAGCATATTACTTGAATACATGAACGCAACTACAGGAAATCATTTAAGCAATTACACGAAATCACTTAACTATAGGAAATCACTTCAATAACTACATCAAATCACTTGCGCAACTACGGGGAATTAGTGACGTAACTTGGATGCAACGGCGAACACGAACACTATGCACGGAGGCCAGGGGCGAGGGCGCCACGGCCTGGGAACAATGCCAGGATCATAATGATGATGAGGCTATAACAAGAGGTGGGTGCCTCTCACACAATCACCCCCCCCAGCCATCAACAGGTCCCTCACTCCTCCCCTGATGTTATCCTCCCCGGCCTGTCTCCCCCGCCTGACGCTATCTCGACCAGGCCTGACACCTTAACGAGCCGTCATATTAGTGGTGCTGACACACACACACACACACATACACACACACCCACCACACATACACACACACCCACCACACACACACACACACACACACACAGCTCACCAGTGGTCCTGCCCCGTGAACCACCTGGCCGGGGGTAGGCAGGGCCACCCAGGCTCGTCTGTGGCCCTGCCCCGTGAACCACCTGGCCGGAGGTAGGCAGGGCCACCCAGGCTCGTCTGTGGCCCTGCCCCGTGAACCACCTGGCCGAGGGCAGGAGCAAGGCCACCCCAGCTCACCAGTGGCCCTGCCCCGTGAACCACATGGCCGGGGGCAGGCTGGGCCACCCAGGCTCGCCTGTGGCCCTGCCCCGTGAACCACCTGGCCGGGGGCAGGAGCAGGGCCACCCAGGCTCGCCTGTGGCCCTGCCCCGTGAACCACCTGGCCGGGGGCAGGAGCAGGGCCACCTAGGCTCGTCTGGGGCCCTGCCTCTCACAGCTTCTTAATTAGTCTCTTTGTATCAGCCCATCAGGCCCTTTGTATCGACTCGCGCCTTCCAGATGATTTTTATTTTCCGCCACACACACACACACACACACACACACACACACACACACCACCCTCCTCCCTCGTCTCTATTCCCAAGGCAACCTGCACCACTTCCTCGCTAACTCAACCCACTCGCCTCATTTTTTTTTTTCTAAAGTCACGTCGGCCTTACTCCAACCGTCTTTACCAACTCTCACATTTTTTTTACTTCTCCCAGAACTCTCACGACGTCTTGTACTGACTTATTTTCTTGTTAAGTCCAAATTATCTTCCAAAAAAAAAGGCCCTATACGTCATCAAATTTCCCCCACCTGGGCAGGAGATCAGCTAGTAGAGAGTATAAAGAGGTTCTTTTGCGACGTCCCCCCTCCCCCGTATATCTCCCCTTCCACACACGACAGCCCGTACATCTCCCCTTCCACATACGACAGCCTGTACATCTCCCCTTCCACATACGACAGCCTGTACATCTCCCCTTCCACATACGACAGCCTGTACATCTCCCCTTCCACATACGACAGCCCGTACATCTCCCCTTCCACATACGACAGCCCGTACATCTCCTCTTCCACATACGACAGCCCGTACATCTCCTCTTCCACATACGACAGCCTGTACATCTCCCCTTCCACATACGACAGCCCGTACATCTCCCCTTCCACATACGACAGCCCGTACATCTCCCCTTCCACATACGACAGCCTGTACTTCTCCCCTTCCACATACCAGAAAGAGGGATGGGGGGAGGGAAGGGGGGGGTAGTAGTTATCTTGGCCACCCTGCCCACCCCGCCAGCAGCCCTGCCCACCCCACCAGCAGCCCTGCCCATCCCACCAGCAGCCCTGCCCACCCCACCAGCAGCCCTGCCCACCTCACCAGCAGCCCTGCCCACCCCACCAGCAGCCCTACCCACCCCGCCAGCAGCCCTGCCCACCCCGCCAGCAGCCCTGCCCACCTCACCAGCAGCCCTGCCCACCCCACCAGCAGCCCTGCCCACCCCACCAGCAGCCCTGCCCACCCCGCCAGCAGCCCTGCCCACCCCACCAGCAGCCCTGCCCACCTCACCAGCAGCCCTGCCCACCCCACCAGCAGCCCTGCCCACCCCACCAGCAGCCCTTCCCACCCCTCCAGCAGCCCTGCACACCTCACCAGCAGCCCTGCCCACCCCGCCAGCAGCCCTGCCCACCCCGCCAGCAGCCCTGCCCACCCCACCAGCAGCCCTGCCCACCCCGCCGGCAGCCCTGCCCACCTCACCACCAGCCTTGCCCACCCCGCCAGCAGCCCTGCCCACCCCACTAGCAGCCCTGCCCACCCCACCAGCAGCCCTACCCACCCCACCAGTAGCCCTGCCCACCCCGCCAGCAGCCCTGCCCACCCCACCAACAGCCCTGCCCACCCCACCAGCAGCCCTGCCCACCCCACCAGCAGCCCTGCCCACCCCGCCAGCAGCCCTGCCCACCCCGCCAGCAGCCCTGCCCACCCCACCAGCAGCCCTGCCCACCCCGCCAGCAGCCCTGCCCACCCCGCCAGCAGCCCTGCCCACCCCACCAGCAGCCCTGCCCACCCCGCCATCAGCCCTGCCCACCCCACCAGCAGCCCTGCCCACCCCGCCAGCAGCCCTGCCCACCCCACCAGCAGCCCTGCCCACCCCGCCGGCAGCCCTGCCCACCTCACCACCAGCCTTGCCCACCCCGCCAGCAGCCCTGCCCACCCCACCAGCAGCCCTGCCCACCCCACCAGCAGCCCTGCCCACCCCACCAGTAGCCCTGCCCACCCCGCCAGCAGCCCTGCCCACCCCACCAACAGCCCTGCCCACCCCACCAGCAGCCCTGCCCACCCCACCAGCAGCCCTGCCCACCCCGCCAGCAGCCCTGCCCACCCCGCCAGCAGCCCTGCCCACCCCACCAGCAGCCCTGCCCACCCCACCAGCAGCCCTGCCCACCCCGCCAGCAGCCCTGCCCACCCCGCCAGCAGCCCTGCCCAACCCACCAGCAGCCCTGCCCACCCCACCAGCAGCCCGCCCCTCCATCGTTCCAGTCGTCAACCCAAGACGACTGGTCAGCTGGGGTCGACGGCACAAAGGCTACAAGACTTGTCGTCGCTACGACCATCAACTTCGCCATAACAACGATTATCCAACTCTGCTTCCCAGGACCATTAACTTCCAACCATTGTGCGACCATTATCCTCCTCCTCCTCCTTCCTAAGATCATTAACCTGACTATCATCCACCTCCCCATGTCCCCTTACTAATGACCATTAACCTCACCAACATTAACTTCTCTCTCCCAAAACCATTAACTTCTCCATCGTAACACTACATTAACTTCTCTCTCCCAAAACCATTAACTTCTCCATCGTAACACTACATTAACTTCTCTCTCCCAAAACCATTAACTTCTCCATCGTAACACTACATTAACTTCTCTCTCCCAAAACCATTAACTTCTCCATCGTAACACTACATTAACTTCTCTCTCCCAAAACCATTAACTTCTCCATCGTAACACTACATTAACTTCTCTCTCCCAAAACCATTAACTTCTCCATCGTAACACTACATTAACTTCTCTCTCCCAGAACCATTAACTTCTCCATCGTAACACTACATTAACTTTTCTCTCCCAAAACTATTAACTTCTCCATCGTAACACTACATTAACTTCTCTCTCCCAAAACCATTAACTTCTCCATCGTAACACTACATTAACTTCTCTTTCCCAAAACCATTGACTTCTCCATCGTAACACTACATTAACTTCTCTCTCCCAAAACCATTAACTTCTCCATCGTAACACTACATTAACTTCTCTCTCCCAAAACCATTAACTTCTCCATCGTAACACTACATTAACTTCTCTCCCAAAACCATTAACTTCTCCATCGTAACACTACATCAACTTCTCTCTCCCAAAACCATTAACTTCTCCATCGTAACACTACATTAACTTCTCTCTCCCAAAACCATTAACTTCTCCATCGTAACACTACATTAACTTCTCTCTCCCAAAACCATTAACTTCTCCATCGTAACACTACATTAACTTCTATCTCCCAAAACCATTGACTTCTCCATCGTAACACTACATTAACTTCTCTCCCAAAACCATTAACTTCTCCATCGTAACACTACATTAACTTCTCTCTCCCAAAACCATTAACTTCTCCATCGTAACACTACATTAACTTCTCTCCCAAAACCATTAACTTCTCCATCGTAACACTACATTAACTTCTCTCTCCCAAAACCATTAACTTCTCCATCGTAACACTACATTAACTTCTCTCTCCCAAAACCATTAACTTCTCCATCGTAACACTACATTAACTTCTCTCCCAAAACCATTAACTTCATCGTAACACTACATTAACTTCTCTCTCCCAAAACCATTAACTTCTCCATCGTAACACTACATTAACTTCTCTCTCTCAAAACCATTAACTTCTCCATCGTAACACTTCATTAACTTCTCTCCCAAAACCATTAACTTCTCCATCGTAACACTACATCAACTTCTCTCTCCCAAAACCATTAACTTCTCCATCGTAACACTTCATTAACTTCTCTCCCAAAACCATTAACTTGTCCATCGTAACACTCTTATCTTCTCTTCACCAAGGTGAATTGGTAACACTACATTAACTTCTCTCTCTCAAAACCATTAACTTCTCCATCGTAACACTCTTATCTTCTCTTCACCAAGTGCCATTCACCACCACTGCATGGTCGCCACACCGACGCCCCATTCAAAATTTCCCTCCCTCCCCCCAAACCCCGAAATGTCCTGACCCCCAAACCTCAATTTTCTCCCCACCTGACCCCACAACGAAAACAGCTTAACTCCCCAACTCTCTCTCTCTCTCTCTCTCTCTCTCTCTCTCTCTCTCTCTCTCTCTCTCTCTCTCTCTCTCTCTCCCCCGCGGACATCCAGCGTTCGGGCGACAGGGGAACCGCTGGCTTCTGCCACCTCCACGAAAAACACCCCCGCCCCGCCTGTGTCGCCTGCGTGTGTTACTGATGGCCGTGCATCTTCTACGCCATGCAACCCTGGGCGGGGGTGATGACGACGCCTCTCTCTCTCTCATGAGCCAGGGGTTCACTGGTGTGCAAGTTCGTGTAGTGTTCCCTCGTCAGGGTGGTCAGGTAACATTCAGGTCAATACAGTGCTATTCGCCTCTGTTGGCAGCCTACTACTACTACTACTACTACTATCACTACTACTACTACTAATAATAATAATGATAATAATAATAACAATAATAATAATAATAATAATAATAATAATAATAATAATAATAATAATATTCAGCTGGCGATGCTGCAGCTCACCGCGAGGTAAGGCAGGGAAGGATTTGAGCCACTCAGATTATGTGAAGGTTTAGTAACGTAGTTGCGTTAGCTGATGACGTCATGCGTCCTGAATGAAGTAAAAAAAAAATCAATGAAAGCCAATCATGCGTACTTTATCTATTTATCTATTTATCATGAACTTCAAATTTCCCTGACGTGCCTCAAGAGTTTTCTAGTATCAACTCCCTGACTTTTCCGTGACCTCATGCAGAATTCCCTGATCATCTCCTCTTCCACACCTCCCTGACGTCTTGCTCTATTCCCTGACTTTTCCCTGACCTCTTGCATAATACCTTGGCTTACAAATTTCCCTTATGTTCCCCCACCCTGAATTCCTTCTAAATTCCCTGACTTTCCCCTGATCTCTTAAATACGTCATCCTGACGTCATCCACCTTACCATCCACTCTGCCACTGTGAGGTCATCCACCTCACCATCCACTCTGCCACTGTGCGATCATCCACCTCGCCATCCACTTACTCTGCCACTGTGAGGTCATCCACCTCACCATCCATTCACTCTGCCACTGTGAGGTCATCCACCTCACCATACACTCTGTCACTGCGAGGTCATCCACCTCACCATCCACTCCGCCACTGTGAGGTCATCCACCTCGCCATCCACTCACTCTGCCACTGTGAGGTCATCCACCTCGCCATCCACTCTGCCACTGTGAGGTCATCCACCTCACCATCCACTCACTCTGCCACTGTGAGGCAATCCACCTCGCCATCCACTCTGCCACTGTGAGGTCATCCACCTCACCATCCAATCAGCCACCGCGTGATCATCCACTTCGCCATCCAATCTGCCAGAGTTAAATCATTTCTGTTGCGAGTTTATATAGAGAGTTTATATATAGAGTTTATATATATAGAGTTTATATATAGAGTTTATGTATATAGAGTTTATATATACAGTTTATATATATAGAGTTTATATATAGAGTTTATATATAGAGTTTATGTATATAGAGTTTATATATACAGTTTATATATATAGAGTTTATATATAGAGTTTATGTATATAGAGTTTATATATAGAGTTTGTATTATTAGAGTTTTTTATCAGAGTTTATTAATACCGAAGAACCCCTCTGTAGCTCTCTCTCTCTCTCTCTCTCTCTCTCTCTCTCTCTCTCTCTCTCTCTCTCTCTCTCTCTCTCTCCGTAAGGAGAAAAAAAAGGAAATGTAAATCACACGATCACGAACACTACCAAAGTCCCCCACACCACACCCTGCGGGGGGGGAAAAAAGTAAAGAAAACGTAAATTACACAACAGTAGCTCTCTATATACAACATCTCCTTGTGATAGAGCAAGTGAGAGAGAGAGAGAGAGAGAGAGAGAGAGAGAGAGAGAGAGAGAGAGAGCTACAGAGGGGTTCTTCGGTATTAATAAACTCTCATAAAAAAAACTCTAATAATACAAACACTATATATAAACTCTATATACATAAACTCTATATATAAACTCTATATACATAAACTGTATATATAAACTCTATATACATAAACTCTATATATATAAAATGTATATATAAACTCTATATACATAAACTCTATATATATGAAATGTATATATAAACTCTATATACATAAACTCTATATATAAACTCTATATATATAAACTGTATATATAAACTCTATATACATAAACTCTATATATAAACTCTATATATATAAAATGTATATATAAACTCTATATACATAAACTCTATATATAAACTCTATATATATAAACTGTATATATAAACTCTATATACATAAACTCTATATATAAACTCTATATATATAAACTGTATATATAAACTCCATATACATAAACTCTATATATAAACTCTATATATATAAACTCTCTATATAAACTCTAATAATGACTCCCGTCCTTACCTAACGTCCACATCTTTCGCTCGTGAGAGCCGATGCTCCATCGGCCAAGGAGAGGAGGACATCAAACCACTCAGCATCAAGCTACAACCTCGGGACGGTGAGGGAGGAGGTTATGAGGGAAGCGCACTCCCTGATCCTCATACGGGACCTGGAGAACCCATGGTGAGGGAGGGAGGAAGGGAGCAGACCTTGGGAGACCACGAGGGACGGGTGCCCTCCCGTACAGGGAGTGTCGGGCCCGATGGTACGCCCTTGGCTTGGTCGGTCGTGTAGGGCACTGTGGACCGAACTCCTCCCCTCCGCGCCCTTCCTGGGGCTGGAGGGTCGAAGAGGAACTGTCAAAGTATGTCCCTCCGGCTCAGTAATGTTTCAGTTCCCACGGCAGCCGCAAAGGGTCAAGTCCGGACCAGACTAGCTAACCCAACCCCCGCCCAGCCACAGCTTGCCCGACCTGACTCCCTCCACTACCTGACCTTCCCTGTGACCCAAAATTCCAGACTCAGCCAAGCATCCACAAACATAGGACCAAAATCACACACATCCTCCACTGTCCCCTATCCAAAATACAGCCTAGCCTAGTCCCAAGTGAAGAGTCTAGTATGATTCAACACAGCCTAACCTAACCTAGTCTCAAGTGAAGAGTCTAGTATGATTCAACACAGCCTAACCTAACCTAGTCTCAAGTGAAGAGTCTAGTATGATTCAACACAGCCTAACCTAACCTAGTCTCACGTGAAGAGTCTAGTATGATTCAACACAGCCTAACCTAACCTAGTCTCAAGTGAAGTGTCTAGTATGATTCAACACAGCCTAACCTAACCTAGTCCCAAGTGAAGAGGCTAGTATGATTCAACACAGCCTAACCTAACCTAGTCTCAAGTGAAGAGGCTAGTATGATTCAACCCAGCCTAACCTAACCTAGTCCCAAGTCGAGTCTAGCATGATTCAACACAGCCTAACCTAACCTAACCTAACCTAGTGAAGAGTCTAGTATGATTCAACACAGCCTAACCTAACCTAGTCTCAAGTGAAGAGTCTAGTATGATTCAACACAGCCTAACCTAACCTAGTTCCAAGTGAAGAGTCTAGTATGATTCAACACAGCCTAACCTAACCTAGTTCTAAGTGAAGAGTCTAGTATGATTCAACACAGCCTAACCTAACCTAGTTCCAAGTGAAGAGTCTAGTATGATTCAACACAGCCTAACCTAACCTAGTTCTAAGTGAAGAGTCTAGTATGATTCAACACAGCCTAACCTAACCTAGTTCCAAGTGAAGAGTCTAGTATGATTCAACACAGCCTAACCTAACCTAGTTCCAAGTGAAGAGTCTAGTATGATTCAACACAGCCTAACTTAACCTAGTCCCAAGTGAAGAGTCTAGTATGATTCAACACAGCCTAACCTAACCTAGTCCCAAGTGAAGAGTCTAGTACGATTCAACACAGCCTAACCTAACCTAGTCCCAAGTGAAGAGTCTAGTATGATTCAACACAGCCTAACCTAACCTAGTCCCAAGTGAAGAGTCTAGTATGATTCAACACAGCCTAACCTAACCTAGTCCCAAGTGAAGAGTCTAGTATGATTCAACACAGCCTAACCTAACCTAGTCAAGTGAAGAGTCTAGTATGATTCAACACAGCCTAACCTAACCTAGTCCCAAGTGAAGAGGCTAGTATGATTCAACACAGCCTAACCTAACCTAGTCCCAAGTGAAGAGTCTAGTATGATTCAACACAGCCTAACCTAACCTAGTCCCAAGTGAAGAGTCTAGTATGATTCAACACAGCCTAACTTAACCTAGTCCCAAGTGAAGAGTCTAGCATGATTCAACACAGCCTAACCTAACCTAGTCTCAAGTGAAGAGTCTAGTATGATTCAACACAGCCTAACCTAACCTAGTCCCAAGTGAAGAGGCTAGTATGATTCAACACAGCCTAACCTAACCTAGTCCCAAGTGAAGAGTCTAGTATGATTCAACACGGCCTAGCCTAACCTAGTCCCAAGTGAAGAGTCTAGTATGATTCAACACAGCACTACCCAACGAGGTATAGCTTAGCCTAGCACAGTCTCCTCAACCCTCCCACGGTGCAACATCACCCAGCCCTAACAAAGCCTACGATTAAACCTAGCTCGAGTTGGATCGCATGGCCACCATAATCCGTCTGCTTCTACCTCCACAGGCACGACACACACACACACACACACACACCAGAATTGTAACAGCCCCGCCAAACATTTCCACACCCCAACATTTCAGGACACGCTTTGTTTGCACGCACATAATCTGAAACCAGTCTACCAGTCGCAGTTGACTGTTTACATCTGCCTGATTGAATCTGAAGCCGGATTGTCGTAACCACGAACCTTGGGCCGACGCGTCGCTCGGGCGGCAGACGAACGAACGTTCATAGAAAACGAGTCCCCACCTCGCTCGCTGACGCATCCCTCTTAATTATTTCTGTTATCAACTCTACCAATTACATTAATATCTGATAACAGAATGCATGATACAGAATAAAAATTAAGCTGTAGAAATAGCAAAAAAAAAAAAAAATGTACAGTACATAAATATTTCAGTTTTTCACTAATAAATTTAGCTTTAAGTATGTAATTTTCTAGCGAAGTTTCCCCCTCGTATGTGTGTGTGTGAGTGTGATTTCAGTGTCTGCATGATTATAATAACCTAAGCCAACATCCAATCTTTATAACGACTAAATTCGTCAGCCGTCAACATAATACGAGCGTCAAATCTAACACAGATCCATTTTTTCCACACACAAATCAACACGATCGTTGTATTAAGGCGAACGTGTTGCTATTATCAGATTTTCAGAACGGCGAATTCTAAACCCGTGAATGTTTTCAAGCACTCACACTCCGCCTAGACTGTCACACAGAGAGAGAGGGAGGGACGGCTCCAGCAGCACTACCGGGCTCCTCCTACGATACCCTTTGACAACCCAAATTTTCTGTATGTTCATTTCACCAAAATTTGTGGTATTTCTATTAACCTCTGTCTCATCATGGTCTCATTAACTCATTACGTCACCTCCAACGATTCCGCTCGTCAGGTGGTGTGTGTGTGTGTGTGTGTGTGTGTGTGTGTGTGTGCTTATACTGTCACCTGTTGCGTCCTGGATTTCCAAAACGTGGACGTCATCTTGGCTCAAGGTTCGACACCCAACTGCCACCATCTTCCGTCCCTCGTACTCACTTCCACTCCTTCAGTTCCTGCAATCGGGCCGTAACATCCACTCAGCATCAAGGCGAGGAGCTCCTCCACTCGGATGACTTCAATATCTACCGATGGATATTGTCCAACTCTTCCCACACACACGACGAGGGAGACTAAAACCCCTCGTTCACCCAGACCGTATTCCAGGTCGTCACAATCGCTCTCCAAAACAGCTCTGGATCTGTTAACTTTCGCCACGACTCCTTAATACTGTAGCCACACAATCATACCCACCCCTCACCCCAGTTGCTTTATCCTGGATATGTATCTCTATTAATGGCACCTCCTCCTCCTCCTCCTCCTCCAGCTACTCTGTCGACACGGTATACCCGGACATTGGTCGGTTGCGATATCCGTTTCTTTCCTTGCAAGGCTAAGCTTTGGAACTCTTTTTACCTACTGTCTCGCCCAACACCTACAACTCTCGTAAGATTCCCCCCCCCCCTTTTTTTTTCTCTCATTTCTCCCTCTCTTTAACCCTCGTCACATATCAACTAGGGCCTCGATGGGGACTTCAGTCCGTGACCTGAGCCTCCAACATGAGAATATAAATCAACTCGACCTCGAACGGTCCCACTAGGGACGAGGGTCGAGTTGGATGACGTCGTCTTTTACGTTTGCAGTCGAAATGTAATTTACATATTTTAGACCTTTTGAACTACGGCTGTACAACTTCACTGCTATCTCTCTCTCTCTCTCTCTCTCTCTCTCTCTCTCTCTCTCTCTCTCTCTCTCTCTCTCTCTCTCTCTCTCATCCCCGTAGTGAGACGAACACGTCCAGGCCTTGCTCACATATTCTCCCTGATCAAATGGCTTTAGGAAAGAAGGAAAATCTCAGCCATATGGGATTTCTGATTCTTGGCTAAAATCTTGCATTCGTTTTATCATAGACACTGATTCCCTACGTGGGACTCACCCCCCACCTAAGTCGAGGGAAATCTGGCTCTTATTCCTTGTCCGAAAGTGAGGGTTTTGGTCACGACGCATCTCGACGGAGATGTGTTATGACCAGGTGTTTGTGTCCGTTTGATATCGAATCACAGCTATTATTTCAGAGCCCCGACGTGGAGGGGAGAGAGAGAGAGAGAGAGAGAGAGAGAGAGAGAGAGAGAGAGAGAGAGAGAGAGAGAGAGAGAGAGAGAGAGAGAGAGAGAAGAAGAAACAGGAGGACCTTCCGCTCGACTTAACATACGAGTCTGTCTGTCTGAGATCGACCTTGACGAGGTAGCTAGCTGGCTGGCTGGCTGGCTAGCGGGCGGGCCTCTCATCCCCGACCTGGACACAAAACTTTTCCCTGAAGACTCGTACCACAGACAATACTCCGACACTGCCTCGTCGACGTTTCCCGCCTGACCGAGCCACAGCTCCTCCCCCCTCCTGACACCACACCCTCTGCCTCCGTGGTGGTAGTTCTGTGGCACAAGGGAAGGGCATAATATCTCGTGCCAGACAAAGCTTTAGACATCATAAGGTCTTCTCAAGCAGGAGATTATGACAATATGTCTTCATTATAGTCCCTGTTCTAACCTTGTGTTCCTCCAGAGACTCATCCTCTCCACGTCAGTCATACTGGGTGGTGAGGACCACATTCTCAGACGCCGTCACCTTCACACGACCAGAGAGCGGCGTTGCGAGACGAGACCTCAAGCGCCACCTTCACCAGAGGCATCAGGGCGGGAGGCACATATGACTGTTACCCCCAGAGAACCGGCGGCATCAGGACGGGAGGCACATATGACTGTACACCCCAAGAGAACCAGCGGCACCAGGAGGGAACATATGACTGAACCTCGGAGAGTCAGTGGCATCAGGGGGCACATAGGACTGTATCCTAAAGAGCCATCATCATCTGCCATGGTCCATCACTCACTAAAACTAGCGTTATCCCATCCTACTACCCCTTACTAACCCCCCACCCTCGCTAACACACCCTATACACCTACAGCAACCGTATAATACACAAGATGTCTCTTTTCTACCCATGGGGCCAAGTTTCGAAAACAATTTCCAAAGGACGTTTTATAAAATATATATATATATATATATATATATATATATATATATATATATATATATATATATATATATATATATATAAACGTAAGTGAGACGACGATTCTATACATCAGGCCTGAGCGGCAGCAGTTACCACATGATCCCCACGGGCAGGGTACGCTACAGCCCCACAGGAAAACACTCCCGAGATGAGCTTCATCCAGCGCAAGGGCTGAGATAACGGCTGAGGCAAAGGCTCAGGCAACTGCACACACAAGTGACAATATATATATATATACTGCAAGAGGTCACAGTGGTGAGCGTGATCTGGTATATGCATAAAACCACAGGAAAGAGAAACACGATATGTTCCCAAGCGCACTTTCGTATAATGATCATATCGTCAGGGGAGACACAAGAAGGAGACATAAGACGCAGAACAGTCAGCTGATATACAAAGAAAAGACGTGTGTGTGTGTGTGTATATATATATATATATATATATATATATATATATATATATATATATATATATATATATATATATATTTTTTTTTTTTTTTTTTTTTTTTTTTTTTACTTTGTCGCTGTCTCCCGCGTTTGCGAGGTAGCGCAAGGAAACAGACGAAAGAAATGGCCCAACCCCCCCCCCCATACACATGTACATACACACGTCCAGACACGCAAATATACATACCTACACAGCTTTCCATGGTTTACCCCAGACGCTTCACATGCCCTTGCTTCAATCCACTGACAGCACGTCAACCCCTGTATACCACATCGACTCCAATTCACTCTATTTCTTGCCCTCCTTTCACCCTCATGCATGTTCAGGCCCCGATCACACAAAATCTTTTTCACTCCATCTTTCCACCTCCAATTTGGTCTCCCTCTTCTCCTCGTTCCCTCCACCTCCGACACATATATCCTCTTGGTCAATCTCTCCTCACTCATTCTCTCCATGTGCCCAAACCATTTCAAAACACCCTCTTCTGCTCTCTCAACCACGCTCTTTTTATTTCCACACATCTCTCTTACCCTTACGTTACTTACTCGATCAAACCACCTCACACCACACATTGTCCTCAAACATCTCATTTCCAGCACATCCATCCTCCTGCGCACATCTCTATCCATAGCCCACGCCTCGCAACCATACAGCATTGTTGGAACCACTATTCCTCAAACATACCCATTTTTGCTTTCCGAGATAATGTTCTCGACTTCCACACATTCTTCAAGGCTCCCAGATTTTCGCCCCCTCCCCCACCCTATGATCCACTTCCGCTTCCATGGTTCCATCCGCTGCCAGATCCACTCCCAGATATCTAAAACACTTCACTTCCTCCAGTTTTTCTCCATTCAAACTCACCTCCCAATTGACTTGACCCTCACCCCTACTGTACCTAATAACCTTGCTCTTATTCACATTTACTCTCAACTTTCTTCTTCCACACACTTTACCAAACTCAGTCACCAGCTTCTGCAGTTTCTCACATGAATCAGCCACCAGCGCTGTATCATCAGCGAACAACAACTGACTCACTTCCCAAGCTCTCTCATCCCCAACAGACTTCATACTTGCCCCTCTTTCCAGGACTCTTGCATTCACCTCCTTTACAACCCCATCCATAAACAAATTAAACAACCATGGAGACATCACACACCCCTGCCGCAAACCTACATTCACTGAGAACCAATCACTTTCCTCTCTTCCTACACGTACACATGCCTTACATCCTCGATAAAAACTTTTCACTGCTTCTAACAACTTGCCTCCCACACCATATATTCTTAATACCTTCCACAGAGCATCTCTATCAACTCTATCATATGCCTTCTCCAGATCCATAAATGCTACATACAAATCCATTTGCTTTTCTAAGTATTTCTCACATACATTCTTCAAAGCAAACACCTGATCCACACATCCTCTACCACTTCTGAAGGGCTATTACTCCTCAGAGAGACAGGGAACACACTGGTATCCAAATCGCCACAGTTTAAACCACTGACCGGAACCTTCTTATGAGATATATGCCTCTTACTTAAGTAGTCACACACACACACACACACACACACATACGCACACAGACCTGCCCTTGATCGTACATAGGAGATGAGCCATGATGACGTGGGCTAACTTGCCGACGTGGTGAGGACTGGGTAGTTGGTGGGTGGGTGAGTTGTGGTCTGCGCCTGGCCACACCACACCACACCACACCACTAGCCACGGTTCTAATCGGGGGGGGTAAAGCTAATTACGCCGCAGGCCGCCCAGTAGTAAAACACTTGGGACTGCCCCGCCACTTTTCATAACTCATGGCACTCTGTCCTCCTCATTCCTGGGTTACAGAGAGAGAGAGAGATATTGCCTCGGCGAATACCGAATCCGCGTCGACCTATACTACAGACAGGATGGGTTGATGAAATACCCTCGTACAAATAATTATTAACACTTCATTTATCTTTTCTGTCGAGGAATAAAAATCTTGTTTGATAATCGACACTGTTATCTACTGCAACTAAAGATAACAGGTATAATTATCTGTTTCCTATCAAAACCTGTTCTTATCTTTAAAAGAAAACCGTTCGTTGAACTCATCAATCCGGTAACTTTTTTTTTTTTTCATGATCAACCCACCACTTACTCTTCTCTCTTCCAATGCTTGGGCAAATGTACGACTTCTAACCTCACACTGTAACTCAGCTCGCCTGATTCTCGTACCATCCTCGCTGTCCTCCTCTGAACTGTATTAGTCATTTGTGCTTCTTTACGTACGGTGACGAGACCTGAGAAGCGTATTCTAATCTTCGGTGAGACGGCACTGGAAACTGTTGCCCTAATCAAGGCCATCTCATTAACGATATATATATATTATCCCTGGGGATAGGGGAGAAAGAATACTTCCCACGTATTCCCTGCGTGTCGTAAAAGGCGACTAAAAGGGAAGGGAGAGGGGGGCTGGAAATCCTCCCCTCTCATTTTTTTTCTTTTTTTTTTCTCCAAAAGAAGGAACAGAGAAGGGGGCCAGGTGAGGATATTCCCTCAAAGGCCCAGTCCAGTCTTAATGCTACCTAGCTAATGCAGGAAATGGCGAATAGTATGAAAGAAAAAGATATATATATATATATATATATATATATATATATATATATATATATATATATATATATATATATATATATATATATATATCTTTCTTTCTTTCATACTATTCGCCATTTCCTGCATTAGCAAGGTAGCGTTAGGAACAGAGGACTGGGCCTTTGAGGGAATATCCTCACCTGGCCCCCTTCTCTGTTCCTTCTTTTGGAAAATTAAAAAAAAAAAAAAAACGAGAGGGGAAGATTTCCAGCCACCCGCTCCCTCCCCTTTTAGTCGCCTTCTACAACATGCAGGAAATACATGGGAAGTATTCTTTCTCCCCTATCCCCAGGGATACCCTATCCCCAGGGATATATATATATATATATATATATATATATATATATATATATATATATATATATATATATATATATATATATATATATATATATATCCTAGCGTGAGCCAGGTATCCATTCTACTGACCAACCCCTATGGGGTGGATGAACAGCTGGATTGACTGTGTACTATGGAATTCGAACCAATGCGCTCGACCCTGGGCGGCCCTTGGATGCTTCACGGGTCAGGAACGCTCACACATACACTACGTTATGAATGCTTAGCTGTCCATCACTGTAGACCTCAAAATGTCCACTCGCGCGCGCGCGGGCGCGTCTGAGCTGTAAACCTTTTCGTGAAGCCTCTCGTACAATGGTGCACAACATATCTCTCAATCGATCGGGTTAACGAAGCTGCTTGTACCTGGCTCAGAGTGAGAGCGTAAGTCTTCTTATGCAAGTGTCAAGGGATGTTCCAGCCTTTGTCGTCAAGGGAGGGTTCCAGCCAGTGTCGTCAAGGGAGGGTTCCAGCCAGTGTCGTCAAGGGAGGGTTCCGGTTCTAGCCAGTGTCGTCAAGGGAGGGTTCCAGCCTTTGTCGTCAAGGGAGGGTTCCAGCCTTTGTCGTCAAGGGAGGGTTCCAGCCTTTGTCGTCAAGGGAGGGTTCCAGCCTTTGTCGTCAAGGGAGGGTTCCAGCCTTTGTCGTCAAGGGAGGGTTCCAGCCAGTGTCGTCAAGGGAGGGTTCCAGCCTTTGTCGTCAAGGGAGGGTTCCAGCCTTTGTCGTCAAGGGAGGGTTCCAGCCAGTATCGTCAAGGGAGGGTTCCAGCTAGAGTCGTCAAGGGAGGGTTCTAGCCTTTGTCGTCAAGAGAGGGTTCCAGCCTTTATCGTCAAGGGAGGGTTCCAGCCTTTGTCGTCAAGGGAGGGTTCCGGTTCCAGCCAGTGTCGTCAAGGGAGGGTTCTAGCCTTTATCGTCAAGGGATGGTTCCAGCCTTTGTCGTCAAGGGAGGGTTCCAGCCTTTGTCGTCAAGGGAGGGTTCCAGCCTTTGTCGTCAAGGGAGGGTTCTAGCCAGTGTCGTCAAGGGAGGGTTCCGGTTCCAGCCAGTGTCGTCAAGGGAGGGTTCTAGCCTTTATCGTCAAGGGAGGGTTCCAGCCTTTGTCGTCAAGGGAGGGTTCCAGCCTTTGTCGTCAAGGGAGGGTTCTAGCCAGTGTCGTCAAGGGAGGGTTCCGGTTCCAGCCAGTGTCGTCAAGGGAGGGTTCCAGCCTTTATCGTCAAGGGAGGGTTCCAGCCTTTGTCGTCAAGGGAGGGTTCCAGCCAGTGTCGTCAAAGAGGAGTTTTCTCACAGTGGACAAACTCTATAAACGCGTCAGATGACTTCGCTCAGTCACAGAATAAGACGTCATTCAGCGAGATTCTTGGACCTGGGGAAATGTGGAGACTCGCCATGACCATTGGACGATTCAATGACCATAATGTTTCCAGCTATGAGCCTGGGCTGCAATGGCAGGCGGAGAGGGAGAGAGAGAGAGAGAGAGAGAGAGAGAGAGAGAGAGAGAGAGAGAGAGAGAGAGAGAGAGAGAGAGAGAACGTTCATAACTACTACTGTAAGTAAACCTTATGTCCTTCAGTAAGGGATGGAGACCTGAGGAGGAGGAGGAGGAGGAGGAGGATTTGATTTGTGCCGGTAACCCCGACACATTCATTGTGCACCTTCCTATCCTCAAAAGCTCATCCTGTGGGCGGTACGCAAGGGGACTACAGGGGGTCACAGAGGGTCTTAAGTCAGACCCCAGTGGGTTGACGTCACATAGGCTGTCACAAGACCTATTCATTACATAAGCTTCGTTACGTGCATTATGGAGTCTCACATATCGTAAATTGTACTGGATTGATGCAAATAGCGGATACAGTGGATGATGATCACAATCCTCGTCCCATAAGCCGAGACAAAATAGCGACGCGGTGCGTGTCAGTCCCAGCCCAACCCACCACTGCGTATTTTGCACTACGGATATCATCACATGCGTACCCCTGGGACTTCATGCGTATATACCAGGGTCTGCCTTCCTTCCTCTTCTCCCTCAAGACAATCGAAACCAAACATACAGACAACACGACCAGGAACCCCCAGACAGTTAACACGACCAGGAACCCCTAGCGAGTCAACACGACCAGGAACCCCTAGCGAGTCAACACGACCAGGAACCCCCAGACAGTTAACACGACCAGGAACCCCTAGCGAGTCAACACGACCAGGAACCCCCAGACAGTGAACACGACCAGGAACCCCCAGACAGTGAACACGACCAGGAACCCCCAGACAGTTAACACGACCAGGAACCCCCAGACAGTTAACACGACCAGGAACACCCAGACAGTGAACACGACCAGGAACACCCAGACAGTGAACACGACCAGGAGCCCCCAGACAGTGAACACGACCAGGAACCCCCAGACAGTGAACACGACCAGGAACCCCCAGACAGTTAACACGACCAGGAACCCCCAGACAGTGAACACGACCAGGAACCCCCAGACAGTGAACACGACCAGGAACCCCCAGACAGTGAGCACGACCAGGAACTCCCAGACAGTGAACACGACCAGGAACCCCCAGACAGTTAACACGACCAGGAACCCCCAGACAGTTAACACGACCAGGAACCCCCAGACAGTGAACACGACCAGGAACCCCCAGACAGTTAACACGACCAGGAACCCCCAGACAGTTAACACGACCAGGAACCCCCAGACAGTGAACACGACCAGGAACCCCCAGACAGTTAACACGAGCAGGAACCCCCAGACAGTGAACACGACCAGGAACCCCCAGACAGTGAACACGACCAGGAACCCCCAGACAGTTAACACGACCAGGAACCCCCAGACAGTTAACACGACCAGGAACCTCCAGACAGTTAACATGACCAGGAACCCCCAGACAGTGAACACGACCAGGGACCCAGACAGTGAACACGACCAGGAACCCCCAGACAGTGAACACGACCAGGGACCCAGACAGTGAACACGACCAGGAACCCCCAGACAGTTAACACGACCAGGAACCCCCAGACAGTGAACACGACCAGGAACACCCAGACAGTTAACACGACCAGGAACCTCCAGACAGTTAACACGACCAGGAACCCCCAGACAGTGAACACGACCAGGGACCCAGACAGTGAACACGACCAGGAACCCCCAGACAGTTAACACGACCAGGAACCCCCAGACAGTGAACACGACCAGGAACCCCCAGACAGTTAACACGACCAGGAACCCCCAGACAGTGAACACGACCAGGAACACCCAGACAGTGAACACGACCAGGAACCCCCAGACAGTTAACACGACCAGGAACCCCCAGACAGTGAACACGACCAGGAGCCCCCAGACAGTGAACACGACCAGGAGCCCCCAGATAATTAACACGACCAGGAACCCCCAGACAGTGAACACGACCAGGAACCCCCAGACAGTTAACACGACCAGAAACACCCAGAC
>NC_092266.1:11855756-11870756 GCF_036320965.1 Panulirus ornatus | reverse complement strand
GAGACGTCCTCCGAGCGTCAGTTCACACCAAGCATTAGGCGTAATACTTTAATTTTAATTTTATTTTGAAACCAGATGGTCATTTGTCCTTGAGCACCCCGACCCTTCTCCGAGGAGGGGGGGGGGGGGGGGGGGGGGAGTAAGTTGTCATCAGCTGCGGAATATTTCGCCACCCGTACTGGACATGTCATCGCTGCAGGCTTACCAGAGGGAGGGTGATCTACGCAGTTTGTGTAACTGTTCCTCCAACCAATCAGAATGTAACTGAAGCTCATAGCCAATCAAAATGTAAGGTTGTATAGCTAGCAGGGAACGCTTATATACCCATGACACCCGCTGAGTCTCTCTTTCTAGCCCAGCGAGGTAAGTGGTCCACCCCTGCTGTAAGTCCTGCTGTGTTGTAAGCCTGTAAGCCCTGCTGTGTAATAAGCCCATTACCCAAGTGTTGTGCTGTAAGCCCGTTTTAATTATCAGTGTAATGTTATCGAAGAACTGCCATAGAGGAAAGAGAACTCCTGGCTTGAAATCTTATCTGGAATGTTAAGTCATGTACAAATGTTATCTTATGTTCAATGTTAACTCTAATGTTCAGTGTTAACGTAATGTTTCATGCTTGATTTATGTGCCTATCTTTGTACACTTGAATTCTTTCATTATAAGTAGATTTAGTGTAATGCTGGTCTTTAATTCAATCCCATAACTTTATCATTGTGTTATCCTGAGTTGTGCAACTTGACAAATCTATAACGTCCTTGCAAGACAAGGAACAGTAGTATTTGTAACATATGTTACTTGCGACCTTGCCTGAATAAGTGTTGAGTTCGTAACATATAAATTGGCGACCTTGCCAGGATATTTCTTGCCTTAACGGAATCTCTTTCCTCGATTCATTACTCATGTCGTTGATCAGTGGTGACAATACCGTTCGATCATTAAACTTAGACTTAACGCTTCACCATCAGGACCAGTGTCGTCCCAGTTGGGTAACTTACATCTCGTACCGAAGTTCAGTGAACTTGACGCGGGCAGGCATTTAAAGGGCTACGACAGCAGAGGGAGGACCAATGATTATGTAATCCCACCTGAATCTGCTACCTTGCCGGTAACTCATGAAAGTAAGGGGAAATACTCCAACAGAGTTAAGAGTTGTTTTTATTGTGGCAAGGCTGGGCACCAGGTGAGGGATTGCTGGGCTCGAGAGAAGGAGTCCAGAGACTCTACCTTTTTTTTAATATAATTGTAGGCCATTGGGTCTCTTCTTAATTTTAGGGCCAATTTAGTAAAGTAGGTGAGGCTGTTTCTGCTCTTAGGAGAGTGAGGGGTTGCGAGACTGCTGATTAATCTGTCCTCATTATAGGATCTGTTATGTGGGAACTACAATGCATTCCTGTCTAAGGGCTATGTTAGTAGATGTGGTGTACGACGAAAAGTGATCGTATTACGGGAGTCTGGTGCGCTACAGTCCCTAATGGTGGATGACTTGGTGCCGCGAGAAGAGTCTGGAGACCGAGTCTTGCTAGACAGACTGTCTGGTCCCAAGGAAGCTCCACTAGTCAATGTAAGGGCAGAAATAGATTTCTTCACGGGCCATGATCTTGTAGGGATTGTAGATAAGTTCCTGTCTTAGACGTGGACTTCGTGTTAGGCAGTGACCTAGCGGGTGGGAAGATGAACCCAATGCCGGTGTTGCCTACGGGCCCGGTAAAGTCCACGGAGGCGGTGCAGCTTGACGAAGAGGTACCAGATATTGTCTACAACCACGATGGTGCCAGGTCCATGACAACTGGCACGGCAGGCCATGTGCCTGAGGACATAGCCGTTGAAACGCAGGGAGTGAAGACTCTCCCTGAGGGTTGAGACCTGAGGAAGTGGTGTTCAGTGTCATGTAATGGGGAAGGCGAAGGGAAGCCTACTCAGACTGTCTCGATTCAGAAGCGTAGAGACAGGCGAGTTCCTACTCCCCCATTTAAAAGGTCGGTTTGACCGAGTTAATTGACATTGTGAGCCCATTGCTAATGACCTCCTCTGACCACTGTTACACTCTTCTTGAGAGTGAGACCAGCGAGAGGGAGCTGTGTGATACCCTCTCTCCTGGTGTAGCCTCCGTTGTGATAGAGGAATTGAGGATTTGTCTCGAGCCCATTCAAGAGAGTCGTGGATGAAGGACGAGGTGGCGTGACAGACGGTCTCGATTTAGAAGTGTAGAGACAGGCGACGAGGTGTGGCTTCTACAGCAGCCAGGTCAACCCTTGGCTGCCCGTTTTCAGGGTCCCTATGAACCGACGGTATCAGTCTGCATCATCCAACGTCCAGCGGTAGCCGTGTGTGACGAAGTTGACGACGTAGCTGTGAAGGCCTCGGAGACCCGGGGAGACGGAGACGCTTTAGCACCTGCCTGGGAAGTGACGGGTAGAAAGGTTTGCCCTCCTGTCGACGTACCCAGAGCTTTGCCAGAGGTTTGTCAGTCCCCGCCTTCCACCGACCGTAAAGGTCCAAGTATTAGCCCGTAATGAGTTCCCCCCGATCTCGGAGAGAACCGAGACGTTTGTGGGTACAGTTGGGTATTACAGAGTGTATTAGAAACTTTTCTCGCAGTTACAACCCCCTCTCATAAATCTGTTGATAAATGTTAGATATGTTTGAAATGAGCAGTGTTAGACAGCCTCTCTCATCAGTTGGGAACACTACTTTTTTTTGACTGTTTTATTTTGCAGGCTCCAACCAGATTAACTGTGAATGCCGCCAGTGTTGTACAGGCTGGTAAGGTCCCCATGCAGGAGGACAAGAAAGAAGGTTGAGCCTAAACATATAGCCCCCACCAAGAAGAGGGAACTTTTGTTTTGCTATTTGTATTGTAGCACTTTGTTTATGTGTTATTCAAGCAATCATAGAAGTAACCTTTGTTTTCCTATTTGTATTATAACACTGTATATTTGTGTTCTTCAGCCAATCAGAGTGTACTGACTACCACACCTTTCAAAATGTTCACAAGTTATGGGAACGGAGTCAATATTAAATAGATGGGCCTTGTTATGTACAATTTTTACGTTACATTATTTTCAGCACATCTTATGTGTTAACAGATTGTGTTAGCTGATTGTTTATCCCGCTCTTAAGAAAATTCCTCTTCCAGGAATTTTCTCCTTTAAGGAGGGGGGTGTTACGGAACACGTGTGCTTGTGCTCACATGTTCGCGTATATAACGTGTGTGTGTCCATATGGTATTGATATTTCTTATCAGGACGAGGATTAAGGCCTCCCTCTGAGACGTCCTCCGAGCGTCAGTTCACACCAAGCATTAGGCGTAATACTTTAATTTTAATTTTATTTTGAAACCAGATGGTCATTTGTCCTTGAGCACCCCGACCCTTCTCCGAGGAGGGGGGGGGGGAGTAAGTTGTCATCAGCTGCGGAATATTTCGCCACCCGTACTGGACATGTCATCGCTGCAGGCTTACCAGAGGGAGGGTGATCTACGCAGTTTGTGTAACTGTTCCTCCAACCAATCAGAATGTAACTGAAGCTCATAGCCAATCAAAATGTAAGGTTGTATAGCTAGCAGGGAACGCTTATATACCCATGACACCCGCTGAGTCTCTCTTTCTAGCCCAGCGAGGTAAGTGGTCCACCCCTGCTGTAAGTCCTGCTGTGTTGTAAGCCTGTAAGCCCTGCTGTGTAATAAGCCCATTACCCAAGTGTTGTGCTGTAAGCCCGTTTTAATTATCAGTGTAATGTTATCGAAGAACTGCCATAGAGGAAAGAGAACTCCTGGCTTGAAATCTTATCTGGAATGTTAAGTCATGTACAAATGTTATCTTATGTTCAATGTTAACTCTAATGTTCAGTGTTAACGTAATGTTTCATGCTTGATTTATGTGCCTATCTTTGTACACTTGAATTCTTTCATTATAAGTAGATTTAGTGTAATGCTGGTCTTTAATTCAATCCCATAACTTTATCATTGTGTTATCCTGAGTTGTGCAACTTGACAAATCTATAACGTCCTTGCAAGACAAGGAACAGTAGTATTTGTAACATATGTTACTTGCGACCTTGCCTGAATAAGTGTTGAGTTCGTAACAATATGAAAGGTTCACAATTTAACGTGCGATCAAGTATATTCCTACGAGTCCATGAAGAAATAAAACACAATAAGTTCCCAAGTGCACTTTCGTGTAATAATCACATCATCAGGGAAGATACAAGAAAGAAATTTAACAGTCAGTTGATATACCACGAAGAGACGTAGCTAGGACGCCATTTGGTTTACCAAATGGCGTCATAGCTACGTCTCTTCGTTGTATATCAAATTACTTATTTCTTGTATTCCCCATGATGATGTGATTATTACACGAAAGTGCAATTGAGAACTTATCGTGTTTCATTTCCCCAAAGACTCGTGTATATATATATATATATATATATATATATATATATATATATATATATATATATATATATATATATATATATATAACATATATAACATATAATCATTCTACCTAGACCTGCCTCTTTCATAACCTGGGATCAGGAGTCTGTTTTCGCCAATTTCAAATCATGTTTTTATTTCTAGTCTAACTAATGTAAAGGTCAATGTCTGCCAGAGCTTCTCTGACCTCGCAGGAGCTGACCGGGTCACTGTCAGGGGCAGGGGCAAGGTCAATAAATCGAAACGTTCTTTGGTTGATGGCTTAACAATGACTCTACTCCCCTCGGGGTCACCAGCTGGTATATCTCCAGTCTACCTTAACGTTGCTCAAACCCACTATTATCACAGCGATCGTCTTGCTAACAGACAGTTCTTGTCTCGTTGTTATTAAGCCTTCGTGTTCTTCCTACTGCTTGGAAAGGGGAGAGGGTAGAAGGCGGGTCATCTATACACAACACCCATAATCTGCCGTTATCACTGTGTCGATCGGTTATACAGAGGTGCTGGGCGTCGTAAGAATGTGCGTTTGACTCGCGCCTCCCACACCCAGACAGTCGTCAACACCCATCAAGACATTTCCTT
Organism: Panulirus ornatus; assembly: GCF_036320965.1. Taxonomy (NCBI): domain Eukaryota; kingdom Metazoa; phylum Arthropoda; class Malacostraca; order Decapoda; family Palinuridae; genus Panulirus; species Panulirus ornatus. The sequence continues at coordinate 11,865,742 of NC_092266.1, read as the reverse complement.
CCTCCTTCTGGTTTAGCGTATAAAGTTCCCAGCGAACAATTCATACCGAGACTCAGTTCATTCGCTGAGTAAATGTTTGTCTCCCCGTATTTATCCATGTGTCTCACACACAGCAGTAATGTTTGCTCGCTTTTTTTCCCCCGCCAAAGTTATGATATTAGTTCACTCTATTTCATAATCATTATACTTCTGGCGTTAGCGTATATCAGACTGAGTTTTCAATGCGATGTTTGAGGTGTGTGTGTGTGTGTGTGTGTGTGTGTGTGATCACTATTTGTGTGTTACGGAAAGTTTTACACTGGTGTCGTCCCGTCTCTTAACTTCATATATATGTACTCCTCAGTATGTAGGCACACACACACACACACACACAAGCCACCAACAGAGAGAGAGAGAGAGAGAGAGAGAGAGAGAGAGAGAGAGAGAGAGAGAGAGAGAGAGAGAGCAGAGAGCTTAATGACAAACTCCCGCCCACAATTACTGCGGCAGGATGAACGCGTTATGGGAATGTTAGGCAGACATACTATGTGGTGGACAGCCAGCCAACTCTTCCACACCCGCCTCTCCCTGACCGTTACAGGCGTACAGGGAGGTGAGGGTGGGCCAGCGCTGATCCGTCCTTCCTCAGGGGCTCACATAACCCCCCCCCTGAAAGTGGGGTAGCCACTGCCACCCCCTGCACTCAGTAGAGAACTTGTTCATCAGTCCACAGCAACTATCTGCTGCTCCCCCCCTCTACCACAACAACCATCTCGTGTCCCCTTCTCTACCACAACAACCATCTCGTGTCCCCTTCTCTACCACAACAACCATCTAGTGTCCCCCTCTCTACCACAACAACCATCTAGTGTCCCCCTCTCTACCACAACAACCATCTAGTGTCCCCCTCTCTACCACAACAACCATCTCGTGTCCCCCTCTCTACCACAACAACCATCTAGTGTCCCCCTCTCTACCACAACAACCATCTAGTGTCCCCCCTTCTCTACCACAACAACCATCTAGTGTCCCCCTCTCTACCACAACAACCATCTAGTGTCCCCCTTCTCTACCACAACAACCATCTAGTGTCCCCCTCTCTACCACAACAACCATCTCGTGTCCCCCTCTCTACCACAACAACCATCTAGTGTCCCCCTCTCTACCACAACAACCATCTACTGTCCCCCCTTCTCTACCACAACAACCATCTAGTGTCCCCCTTCTCTACCACAACAACCATCTTGTGTCCCCCTCTCTACCACAAAAACCATCTAGTGTCCCCCCTTCTCTACCACAACAACCATCTCGTGTCCCCCTTCTCTACCACAACAACCATCTCGTGTCCCCCTCTCTACCACAACAACCATCTAGTGTCCCCCCTTCTCTACCACAACAACCATCTAGTGTCCCCCTTCTCTACCACAACAACCATCTCGTGTCCCCCTCTCTACCACACCAACCATCTAGTGTCCCCCTTCTCTACCACAACAACCATCTCGTGTCCCCCTCTCTACCACAACAACCATCTAGTGTCCCCCTTTCTCTACCACAACAACCATCTCGTGTCCCCCTCTCTACCACAACAACCATCTAGTGTCCCCCTCTCTACCACAACAACCATCTCGTGTCCCCCTCTCTACCACAACAACCATCTAGTGTCCCCCTTCTCTACCACAACAACCCTCTCGTGTCCCCCTCTCTACCACAACAACCATCTAGTGTCCCCCTTCTCTACCACAACAACCATCTCGTGTCCCCCTCTCTACCACAACAACCATCTAGTGTCCCCCTTCTCTACCACAACAACCATCTCGTGTCCCCCTCTCTACCCCAACAACCATCTCGTGTCCCCCTCTCTACCACAACAACCATACAGTGTCCCCCCTTCTCTACCACAACAACCATCTCGTGTCCCCCTCTCTACCACAACAACCATACAGTGTCCCCCCTTCTCTACCACAACAACCATCTCGTGTCCCCGTCTCTACCACATCAACCAACTACTGCCCCCCCCCCCCGCCTTTTTACCCCAGCAACCATCTACTGTTTTCCTGTCTACCACATCAACCATCTCGTGTCCCCCTCTCTACCACATCAACCAACTACTGCCCCCCTTTTTTACCCCAGCAACCATCTACTGTTTTCCTGTCTACTACATCAACCATCTCGTGTCCCCCTCTCTACCACATCAACCAACTACTGCCCCCCCCCCCCTTTTTACCCCAGCAACCATCTACTGTTTTCCTGTCTACCACATCAACCATCTCGTGTCCCCCTCTCTACCACATCAACCAACTACTACCCCCCCCCCTTTTTACCCCAGCAACCATCTACTGTTTTCCTCTTTGCCACATCAACCATCTAGTGTCCCCGTCTTTACCACATCAACCAACTACTGCCCCCCCCCCCCCCTTTTTTTACCTCAGCAACCATCTACTGTTTTCCTCTCTGCCACATCAACCATCTAGTGAACCCCTCTCTACCACATCAACCAACTACTGCCCCCCCTTTTTACCACAGCAACCATCTACTGTTTTCCTCTCTGCCACATCAACCATCTAGTGTCCCCTTCTCGAACAAAGCAATTACCTGCTGCCCTGTCTCTTCTACCGTTACTGTCTACTTACCATCCTCTCCACCACAGTTAAGTCCTGCTGAGCGCCCACCCTCACCTCTCTACCACAGCAACCATCTGCTCACCCTCCTCTACCACATCTCATCTCCTGACCCCACTCTACCACACCTACTCATCTGCAGTATCTGTTTTTATTCCTCCAACATATCAGTGACGAATTCATCCGCTATCTATCCTCGCGCTATCCCTTCCAGTCCGGCGCTATCTATTCTCACGCTATCCCTTCCAGTCCGGCGCTATCTATCCTCGCGCTATCCCATCCAGTCCGGCGCTATCTATCCTCGCGCTATCCCTTCCAGTCCGGCGCTATCTATCCTCGCGCTATCACCTTCCAGTCCGGCGCTACCTATCCTCGCGCTATCCCTTCCAGTCCGGCGCTACCTATCCTCGCGCTATCCCTTCCAGTCCGGCGTTATCTATCCTCGCGCTATCACCTTCCAGTCCGGCGCTATCTATCCTCGCGCTATCCCTTCCAGTCCGGCGCTATCTATCCTCGCGCTATCCCTTCCAGTCCAGCGCTATCTATCCTCGCGCTATCCCTTCCAGTCCGGCGCTATCTATCCTCGCGCTATCCCATCCAGTCCGGCGCTATCTATTCTCACGCTATCCCTTCCAGTCCGGCGCTATCTATCCTCGCGCTATCCCTTCCAGTCCGGCGCTATCTATCCTCACGCTATCCCTTCCAGTCCGGCGCTGTCTTTCTGTTCGAGAGGAGCGGAGAGGATACAGTCCAGGGCACGAGAGCAGGAACGAACATCCTGGTGTCATGGTCTGCTGGTGTCTCCGTGTCGCTGACCATCAGGTTCGACAAAGAAGAGGAGGAGGAGGAGGAGGAGGAGGAGGAGCAGCAGCAGGAGAAGGTGGAGGCCAGCACACGGAACTCTAAGACATTCAAAGGGGTCACTAAATGCGACCTTTTCCGGGTCGTACGCCAGATACCCTGGGGTCGACTGGTGCAGGAGGGACGACCCGTACCGTGACCCCCAGCGCGACGCTACCCTGAGAGAGAGGGAAACTTTACCAAGCGGAAGCCACACTGTTCACGGTATTATGCTGGCCAGGACTCACCGAGGACTGAGTAAGGTACAAGTGTTCTGTAAGGTGATGACCAAAGGACCAAAACTGGCTTGCCTGGTAAACCGGTTGGCATGGCAACCACACACGCACACATACACACACACACACACACCCACACACACACACACACACACTCACACACACAAACACACACACACACACACACACATGTTTAGTCATACAAATACACATGGGGCTCCACAAGTGTCAAACTCCCTCCCCATACACTACAAATACGTAACTACACACACACACACACACACACACACACACGCACGCAGAGCTCAGCTGTAGTTTATGCAGCGGATCATATGTCTGACACTCGATCTGACAGGGTGGGGAGATGCATACTCTTGTGTTGCGGTGGTGGCGACGGAAATAGATGAAGGCAGCAAGTATGAATATGTATATGTGTATATATGTATACGTCTGTGCATATATATATGTATGTATACGCTGAAATGTATATGTTTGTATATGTGTGTGTACGGGCGTTTATGTGTATGTATATATATGTGTGTGTAAGTGGATGGGTTGGGCCATTCCTTGTCTGTTTCCTTGCGCTACCTCGCTGACGCGGGAGATGGCGATTAAGAAGGATCAAGACACGGGCCAAGTGAGGATTTTTCCCTCTGAGGCTGAGTCATCTGCTCTTGACACTACCTCGCTGACGAGGGTTTGGCAACGTTGGCAAGTGGTTCACACCTGACGGACCAACAACTGCCAGGCATACCAACCCTACCCTCCCACTGCCAGGCATACCAACCCTCCCCTCCCACTGCCAAGCATACCAACCCTCCCCTCCCACAACATCACCAGCAGCAGCTCCTCCAATCCTTATGGCTTGAGGCATCGCATCCACTGTGCACTGATCATTTTTTTTTTCACCCACTGTACAACCCAGGACCTGGCTGTGTTGCTGCTGAAGGGCACAACCCAGGACTTGGCTGTGTTGCTGCTGAAGGGCACAACCCAGGACTTGGCTGTGTTGCTGCTGAAGGGCACAACCCAGGACTTGGCTGTGTTGCTGCTGAAGGGCACAACCCAGGACTTGGCTGTGTTGCTGCTGAAGGGCACAACCCAGGACTTGGCTGTGTTGCTGAAGGTTACAACCCAGGACCTGGCTGTGTTGCTGCTGAAGGGCACAACCCAGGACTTGGCTGTGTTGCTGCTGAAGGGCACAACCCAGGACTTGGCTGTGTTGCTGAAGGTTACAACCCAGGACCTGGCTGTGTTGCTGCTGAAGGTCACAACCCAGGACTTGGTTGTGTTGCTGAAGGTCACAACCCAGGACTTGGCTGTTTGCTGCTGAAGGGCACAACCCAGGACCTGCTGTGTCTTGCTGAAGGTCACAACCCAGGACCTGGCTGTGTTGCTGCTGAAGGCACAACCCAGGACTGGCTGTGTTGCTGCTGAAGGGCACAACCCAGGACTTGGCTGTGTTGCTGTGAAGGGCACAACCCCGGACTGGCTGTGTTTGCTGAAGGTCACAACCCGGAACCCGGCTGTGTTTTGCTGAAGGACAAACCCAGGCCTTTGGGTGTGTTGCTGGGAAAGGGCACCACCCCGGGGTTTTGGCTGGTGTTTGCCCGAAGGGCACAACCCCGGACTTGGCTGTGTTGCTAAGGTACAACCCAGGACCTCCCCGGTTTACTGCCAAAAGGTGACGTCGCCTTCTTACGTATGGGTTCTACAGTGCCTGGACGACGTTAACCTGGACGACGTTAACCTGGACGACGTTAACCTGGACGACGTTAACCTGGACGACGTTAACCTGGACGACGTTAACCTGGACGACGTTAACCTGGACGACGTTTACCTGGACGACGTTAACCTGGACGACGTTAACCTGGACGACGTTAACCTGGACGACGTTAACCTGGACGGCGTTAACCTGGACGACGTTAACCTGGACGACGTTAACCTGGACGACGTTAACCAGGGGTTCCTGAGGGTTTAAACCTGGACGACGTTAACCTGGACGAGTTAACCTGGACGCTTTTAAAACCGGGGAACGAGGGAAACCGGGGACGACTTTAAAACCTGGACGACGTTACCCGGGACGACGTTAAACCCTTTGGAACGACTTTAAACCTGGACGACGTTAACCAGGACGACGTTAAACCTGGACGACGTTAGCCAAGACGAAGTTAACCTGGACGACGTTAACCTGACGACTTTTTAACCTGGACCGACGTTAACTGGACGACGTTAGCCAGGACGACGTTAAGGGGGGACGGACGTTAACCTGGCGACTTTAACCCGGGGAGGGGACGTTAACCTGGACGACGTTAACCAGGACGACGTTAACCAGGACGACGTTAACCTGAGACTTTAAACCCGGACTTTCGTTAACCTGGACGACGTTAACCTGGAACGACGTTAACATGAAGGGACGTTAACCGGGACGACTTTTAAACCTGGGGGGACTTTAAACCCTGGAGGGGACTTTAAACCCTGGACGACCGTTAACCGGAAAAAGTTAGCCAGGAGGGACGTTAACTGGACGACGTTAACCTGGACGACGTTTCCCTTTTGGACGGGACCGGGTTTAACCTTTGGGCGACGTTTAAAACCTGGAGGGACTTTAAACCAGGAACCGGAATTTAAAGGCCTTGGACAAAACTTTAAACCCTGGAGGGAGTTAAACCCTTTTTGGACGGAACCCGGAAAAAAGAAGGTTTAAGGAGGGTTAAACCCTGGACGACTTTTAAACCCCCTTTTGGGACTTTCCGGGTTAGCCAGGAGGGACTTTAAACCTGGGACGGGACGGTTAAACTGGGAAGAACCGGGGGTTAGCCAGGGGACCTAGGGTTAACCGGGACGACGTTAACCTGGACGATTTAAGCCAAGGCCCCGGGGTTAGCCAGGACAAGGGAGGGTTAACCTGGACGACGTTAAACCTTAAGGAAAAACCACACCCAAACACCCCCCTTTAACAAACCTACGACGTTAACCTGGACGACGTTAACCAGGACGACGTTAACCTGGAGGGCCCTTTAAAACCGGACGACGTTAACCTGGACGACGGTAGCCAGGACGACGTTACCCTTTACCCGAGAATTTAAGGAGGGAAACGAATTTAAAGGCCAAAGGGAAGACTTTAGCCAAGACGAAGTTAGCCATGAGGACGACGTCAGCCTAGACGAAGTTAGCCATGAGGACGACGTCAGCCAAGAGGAAGACGACGTCAGCCAGGGTTCGGTGTTCGCTGCGTGACGTGAGAGGTGGTGCGTTACAAATCTCTGGCACGTCACAGACCAACAACGTTGAGTTACGATCTGCCTCAGATGATCAGAGCCAAGTGCTGCGAGGATGGCTCAGCCTTCCCTCCCTGGTAAACAGATGAGGCATACAGCTGTATGGTGAGGAATGGGAACGTAAGGGTGTTACCGTACTCCGCCCGCCTGAAGTAGCTACACCACGGGTGGTGACTCGAAGACACCGGGGGGGGGGTTGGTTGGGGTGGGGGGTGAACGAAGTTCAAATATCACACTGTCGTGCTTTTTAAAGTCGTACCGTCGTGCTCAGTGATCGTACCATCGTGTTCAAGGGGCCGTACAAATCGTGCTCCAGGATCGCACCATCGTGCTCATGGATCGCACCATCGCGCTCCAGGATCGTATCGTCGTGCTCAAGGATCGACCGTCGTGCTGAAGGACAGCCATGTCTTCCTGAAGGATGGTCTCGTCGTGCCTCAGGGGTCGTATCGTCGTGCTGAGGGACAGCAATGTCTTCCTGAAGGATGGTCTCGTCGTGCCTAAGGGGTCGTACCGTCGTGCTCAAGCATCGTCGCTCGCTTCCTCAACGATCGCATCAATCGCACGACCCTCCTCAAGGATCGTAGTCGTTGAGTTCAAATACTCGTACCCGTCGTGCTCAGACATAGCCTTCTACGTCTTTGAAAATATCAACTCCTCAGCTCACACGGAAAAAGTAAAATGTTTTTGAGCCGAGTTTCATATCGTGACTTGTCACTCCCGTAGCCTGACCTGACCCGCGTTTTCTAAACGAGATAAATGGCAAAGAGGCGGATATGCCTCCGGTGTCAGCTTCAATGAATGCAAGGAGGAAGGTGGACGAGAAGAAGAAGAAGAAGAAGAAGAAGAAGAAGAAGAAGAAGAAGAAGAAGAAGAAGAGGAAGAAGAAGAAGAAGAAGAAGAAGAAGAAGAAGAAGAAATAGGAGGAGGAGGAGGAAGAGGAGGAAGCAAGAGAGCGGAGCGACAGAAGAGATGGTTCACAGTAGTGTTAAGAGAACTGATACATACGAGGAAGGAGTTCCACGGAACACTTGCGTTGCCTGCAGTGCACAGCACCTGCGTTACTGGCAGCGAACTAAAAATGGCTGGAAATATTGTCTGGAAAACCTCAACAACATGTGTATTTTAAGTTACGACGCCGAGGCTGGAATTCAGTTATGAAGCCCACTGGAAACCTCGTCTGGAAAACATCAACAACAACTGAATCTTAAATTCAATGACCGAAGGTGGAACCCTATTCACGCTGTGAGCTACGCTGGTGAAGTTCCAGGTTTGAACCTTTTTATATATAAGTGACATAACTTAAGCGCAATCCAGACTGGAGTTATGGATCATATGCCAAATAAATCCTTCGATGCTCATAAGTAACTGTGGAGACTTTCATACGAGTGGGACGTAGACTTTTCTAGTTCTGACCAAGTCCATGATGAGGGTTGACGTGCGACTACGGACGACGGACGACGGACGAAGGGTGACGCAGGTGTACGCAGCGTAGCAACGTCTCACTGGCTACGCAAAACCGCACCAAAGCAGCTGCCAGAGGAAGATGAATAGCGACAAGCAGAGGAGTTGATAATGCGTAATGAAAATCCAGAATTCCTGAATGTAATTCCTATGTATAACCTATTCATAGGAGACGGGGGTTAAGAGGCGATCTAATACAGGTCATAAAACATCATCACAGAGTTCCACACTCTTGATCTAAGCAGCTCTTGAAGTCTAGATCAGTCTGACGTCATGCGAAGTAAAGGGTATAAACTCGTACGTATGTTTTACACTTCGAATAAAGGACAAAGTCATCTTTCTTCGACGAGAGCTTTCCAACATATGAAATATCTTGACAGTTAGAACAGTTGAAGGCAACACCATAAAAATGCACAATAAACACACAATACGATCAAGCCAGTGATTCTGCACAGGCATATCTCCTTGGCCATCTGTCGGCGCTTCTGTTCTCCAAACCGACTTCCACAAGATTCCCTCCAGGCAAAACTGCCTGGAACTGGGTCCAGTGGTCTGTTGTTGCTTGCACTTCTCTGTTATCTCTGCGGCGGGAGAGCAAATACGCAACACACCACAGGCCCGCCGCAGCAGCTGGCATTGTGGCGGGAACGGTGCACGAATATCCAGTGTTGTATGCTCGCCTATGATGACTCGGGACGCACGGGGTTTGTCTCCAACAGTAACCACACGCCCTTGTGATTTTACTACGACGGACGGAAAAAGAGAGTTGAACACCTATCCTCTGTAACGCCGACAATAGGGAAGGGCCAGGGGAGGTATTCCCCCAAAGGGGCCCCGTCCTCTGTCTTTAAAAGCTACCTTGCAAAAAGGGGAATGGCGTTTTTAAAGAAAAAAAAAAAAAAAAAAAATATATATATTTTAAAAATAAATATTATAAGTTGAGTAAAAGTGAAAGACAAGGGTTTTTGGGACAGTTTGGGGAGGGGCAAGTCAATTGGGGGGGTGAGTTGAAAGGGAAAAACTGGGGGAAGTAAGGGTTTTTAAAATTCTGGGGGTGATCTGTCAGGGATGGAACCATGGAAGCGGAAGTGGTCATAGGGGGGGGGGGGGCGAAAATTTTGGAGCCTTGAAAAAAAGTGTGGAAGTCGAGAACATTATCTCGGGAAAACAAAAAAAGGGGATGTTTGAGGGGGAAAAGTGGTTCAAAAATTTCTGATGGTTGCGGGCGTGGGCCCATGGTTTGAGTTGTGCGCAGGGGGAAAGGGTGTTTCTGGAAATGAGATGTTTGAGGAAATGTTATATATATATATATATATATATATATATATATATATATGTATCATCACATAGATCAGTACCTGAAGACAAGGTGAGATACAACCAAAACACGGGAGGCGTTCGGTTGTGATCTAAAGCAAATCACAACCGAATCGCACCAAACCACATCACAGACTCGGGTTGACTGTGAACACAGCGAGCAGCCCCTCAATGCCTTTGATCACGACGGTGCGACCCTTGATCACGACGGTGCGACCCTTGATCACGACGGTACGACCCTTGATCACGAC